>NW_010106596.1:17946-26422 GCF_000699245.1 Pterocles gutturalis | reverse complement strand
GCTGCGGCTCCCTGCCTCGCAGCGGCGTGTCTGATCAGCCGAGCCCACAGCACGGTCTGTGCCAGCCCGGGGATGACAACCAGTCCTGCAGAAGGTCGGGAGCAAAGGTGCATGATACTTGCTGGCAAAAATAATTCTGTTGCCAGAAAGCACTGACCCAACTGGAAAGGGTAGAGTCCCCATCACACTGGCTCAGCAGCTGCGTGCCCTGCAGCCCTGCAGCAGTATGGTGCCCAGAACCTGTATCATCACAGGACACCTGAGGCAGCCCCAAGGGTTTTTTCCTGCTTGTCAGGATGTTGTGCAAGATGCTGCCTCTTTTGGTGCTCAGGGAGAGTACGGGCATTGCTCTGCCGTGGCCGGGGAGCCTCTTGCAGCTTGGGCCCTTGCCTTGCGTTTGCTTCCTGAGGGCAGCTGTTCAGGGTCCACCGCTCAGCGTTGGTGGGGTGAGGGTGGCAGAGAAGTGGTAGCATTTCCCTTGCTGGGATTTCTTTGGGCTCTGTGCCATGAGCCGTCCCTTCGATGGCATTCTCTGCCTGCCACCCTTGGGTCCCCTCCCTCAGAGGACCCCTGGCCATCAGCCTGTGCCGATTCTGGTTCCTCAGTAGCGATCTCCAGCTGTCCCTGGGTGCTTTCTGCTGTGTGCAGGGAGCTGCTGTATCTGAGCTCTTCTCGGAGCAGACACAACCTTGCCTGAGCCTCTCCATCTGTGTTGACATCTTTCCTGGAGTGGGTTACCTGAGCTCATGTGTGGATCTGCCCCCGCAGACAGTTCTCCTCCACTCTCCTCCTCCCCTCCCTCTCCTCAGCCACTTTGTCCTTTGTGGCTTAGAAAACAAAGCCTTTGGCAAGTGAAGGAGGTGCCTGCCCTTCCTGGGGGAGGGCCAGCTGGCCTGTGTTTGATTATGGCAGCGCCTCCTCATCCCTCCCCATTGTCCTTGCTGCTGTAGGAATGCCAGCCTTCCTGCGCTCCATCCCCTGAACAAGTGTTGCTGGCTCTGGGGCCCAAGGAGGGGCTGGGGCCCTTCTTCCCGTCCACCCGGGCCCCGCTGGCTGGAGAGCCTTTCTGCACATCTCCATGTGCCTTCCCTCTGAGCCGCATCCACCCGTCCTGGCGCTGGCAGCAGGCGGACACAGCAAACCCTCCCGTGAGTACCAAGTGTCCAGTGCCCCGGCTGACGTGTGAGTTGCATTAAGATTATTGGGAAACAATATAGAGAAGGCTTTTCACTTGGTTGCTTCTGCACGTCTGTAGGCATTCAGCGTGAATCAGAGTGCTTTGTGTGGGTCTTTTGTGCACTCAGACAGAGCTCTATGGGCTGTGTGCATCTTTGCATGCTCCCTCCAAATTCCCAGGCTTGCGCTGTCTGTAACACAGCACTGCCTGTCCCTCTTTCTTGTTATCCAAGGTTATTGCATGATCATTTCAGTGGGCATAATTTAACTGCAGCTAGGAGTTGTTGCTGGGTCTGCATGCCTTCAGACAAGCTGGATGTGCACGCGGGGCAGGTGGTGCCTTTTGATCTGCCCAGGTTTCTGTTAAAGGCTGTGGGCAGCATGAGAGGGGCTGCTGTCCTTGAATGCTCCTGGGTTTGTCCTGGGAGAGTGACTGAGACCTGCTGGCACAGTGTGCCCAGCTCCCAGGGAGACATTCCTAGATGTGACAGCAGAAATCCAGAGCATGATGAATTAGATGACTTCTGCAGGTGTTGTTACCTCCCACATCTCCCCAAAGCTTTTAGAACAGCAGCTTTTATATGTATATATTTTTTTTTATATTTTCTGCTGTGCTTGGTTTCTGGTGATGTACCAGATACAACGGTGCAGATGATGGTTTTGAGGGGAAAAAAAAAATCAAGTCCCCTTCAGGCAATAAATTATTGATGTTTCCTTTTGCTTAGCCTTTGATGAGGAAAGAAGGATTTGTGAATGCTGGTCTGTGGGAAGCTGGAAAGAATCCTGGTATCTGGGACCTAGAAGTGTGATTTTCCTGTCTCAGGCTGTTTGGCTCAGGTTGAGAGTTAATTTTACTGAAAGGACGTTATGATTCCCTGCTCTGGGAATGTGCTTGGAGGAGATTTGGTGAGTAGAACTTAGCACCAAATTAGAGAAAGAGCCTTTGGTGCATCCTTACTGTGGTGTGCTTATTATGAAGAGAGACGCTGGTTGCCGTGCCACGATTATCATCTCTTACTAGCAGTGCTGCACAGGTCAGGACGTGGCTCTGCCCCCCAACACCTCTGAGCAAGCGAGGTTTTTGCTGTGGCTTATAATAAAGTCTCTGGGAGAAGCTTAACATGCGCTGTTGTCTCTCTACCCCTGCGCAGAGATTGGCTTCGCTTTTCTGGGGACGAGCAGAAATTCCCAGATAGCAGCTTTCATCTGGTTACTGGCGCAAGTACTGAAGGTGATGAAGGAAGATCCAAGTAACACAACAGAGGAATGTACACCGTGCCTTCCCCAGGCCGTGAAACCGTTTTAGGGGAGGCCACTGTCATCTGGCTTCAGCACTGTCTGACAGCAGCTGTCTCATCTCTCTTTCTCTCTTCTCTCTCTCCTTCCTCAGTTTATGCTTGTGAAGTCGTGCCCCTAGACAGACCTCTGGTCTGATTTGCTCTCCCGTTTCAGGGGTGTCCTTTTTCATGCGCAGCCTGAAGCACCTTGGGGGAATGGTCCTCTGGCCACAGGAGCTTTTAGATGTTGAGAAAATCCCATTGGTGGGACAGAAAAAATAGGGGGAGAAAAATCAGTGCAGAACCTACCCAAGGGTGCAAAGTCATGCAGGACTGCAGAGCAAAAAGGAAAACTGAGGGAAAGTGGCCCGTCGTTGGCTGTGGGAGGTTTTCTGCAGCTGCAGGGTGGTGGAAGCTGTGGGAAGGGCAAATCTCAGACACTTGCTGCCCAGCTTCCTAGGGAGTCATTTCATACAGACATGCACATATAAATATATACATAGGTGTGTTGTATGTACATATATTTAGTGAAACTGGCACGGGCTGCTCTGTGGAAGCTCTGCGTTGTACCGAAGCAGGGATTATTGTGGCTTGTTGTGATTCACCAGGGTAGTCAGCCTGTTCCTGATGGAGCTACCCTAGGTGTTGCTTGGCAGCTGCAGCGGTCAGAGAAAAGAAGGGCAAGCACACGTCCTGCACGCCAGTGCCAGCACAATGAGCCATGTTTGCCCTTTGGGTCCTCATGCTGTCGTCAAGAGAGCAGAAAGCCTTAGCAATCCTATTTTATCCAATTACATTCTCCTGTAATTAGACTTTCCTGGACTTGTCAAGCCTGGCTGCCTGGAGGGGAAGCGAAGGGATTTTTGAGATCTGTCCTGTTCACCCAGAGTGGCGCTGCAAAAGGATTTCCAAGCACCTTGCTCCTAATGAGCACCCTTTGATGTGCTTGGGCTGCGGCGTGCTGAGACCAACCCTGGCTGGTGTTGCTTCCCTGACCCCTTGTTCTTTTCTGTCCAGCTGTGGGTATTTACCTGTTCTCCTGTCTTATGCATAAATCCAGGGAGTTTGTCATCTGCGCTTGTGTCTCATCCTTTGCCCTCCCAGATTTAATGTTTGTTTTCCTTAGCAGCTAGTTTGAGGTGAGGGGAGGCACTGTGAGCTACACAGCAACTCGGAAATGGTTGAACTTCTTATTTCGAGAGGGTGAGTCCTTTCCTCGATGTTTAAAGCTGAGTTTTTACCAGCTCCATTCCATGTACGACACAGTTTTGATTAGTTTGGTTTCTGCTACTAATGAATCCCAGGCAGGGCTTCAAGTACAGTTTGGAAAAGTCAAATGATACAGGGTGGGGAAGAGAGTAACAGCAAACCTCTGCATAGAGAGGAGATTACTTCTCTCTTGGTGGCTCTGCTGAAATGTTTGCACTCTAAAATGACGTGGTTTCTTGTCCCTCCAAGCGCAGCTGCCTGCTTGCAGAGCCACAGATCTCGCTAGGAGTGAGCAGGGGCTTTGGCTTTGAGAGATGTGGAAGAAGCATCACCACGTCTAGGAAGGATTGCTGTTTTCTCCAAAGCTTTTGTGTATCACGTGGTGGCTTGCTTTGAATTTTTCTTGAATTTGGGGTCAGTTGGGATGTTTTCTCTCCCTGTTTTTGCACTGAAAGAGAGGGGATCTAGCCTGCGCCCAGTCTGGGTGTTCTCCGCACACTTCAAGTAGCTCTCCTGTGAAGCACGGCCCCTTCCCCCTCCACTTTGTCTCCGGTTACCAGGCACCTGAATCTGGTATTTAGGCTAGCAGCATTTGCTAGTGAATAGCTGGGGCTGAGGCGATGCACTGAAGCACGGCTCTGCCTCAGTCAGGCCGTAGGAGATGGTAAAGTGCAGTGAGGGGCGCAGCGGGACACGGACCCCCTCCGTACGGATGGGAAGGTAGGGTGAGGTCTGCCGGGGGGGGTCCGCAGGCCTGAAATCTTGCTCTTTACCTGCCGCTTCCTTCTTGCTCTTCCCCTGCCGCTTCCTTCATGGGTGCTATTCGTATCCGTGGGTGGGAGCCTGGGGAAAGCGTGAAGCGGATCCAGGCGAGCAGTGAGACAGCCACTTTCTGCTACAGCTCCTTGGTCTCTGGGTGAGCAGAGAAACGGGATTGTCACTGTTTGCCAGCTGACAGCTCCTGCGAGAGTGATGTTTAACCTGGATAATTTTGCTTTCAATATATTTTGGTGTAAAATGGCTTCTGAATTGTGGTTCTTCCTGACAGTTGCTGCCAGCATCCAAGGCAGTCCGCCAGCCACAGGTCCCTGCTGATGCTGTGCATGCAGCAGCCTGTGACAGGGACACGCTGGTGTCGTGAGCAGGAGTCAGTTCTCAAAGCAGCCTAAAATCAAGTTGGATTTTAGAGCAAATAAGCCCAAATGAGCATCTTTAATGAGAGGAGCACACCTGGGAGCAGGCATTTTTGTAGCAGAGAGCAGCATTTACTTTGGACTTGTGTTCTGGTAAGTGCCCTGTCACTCTTTACTCGTGTGCTGTGAGTGCTGCAGCCAGCGTCCCAGCTCTGCAGGAGTCAGTGCCTACGTGGCATCACGCATAACTGCTGTAAAGTGTTTGCATCAGTCCCTGTGATGCTTTGACCTCTTCTGGCTGCACCAGTTCTGTCTCCTTTGGTGCAAAGCAACCTCGTCTTGTTCTCCAAACTCACGGCTGAAGTTAAGGGTGAACTTAGTGGTGGTGAGGGGAGGTCTTGTTAAACAGGGAGCTGTGCAGTTGTTTCTGGCCGCAAAGACCTGCTATTAGTTGTGTCTCACAAATAAACAGCAGAGTGGAGCCCAGCTTGTGTACTGAAGCTGCTCACAAGCTGGATCAGGGCTTGTTTTATTAGATTGGTTTCTTTTTCACTGTGCTTGGCAATGTTCTCCACTGCTGTGCTGCTTCCCTCGCTCTGTGTTGTAGAAAGCAAGGGAGATGGGGGGCTTGCAGTCCAGGGATGTTGTTGCAGAAGGATGGGGGACTTGGCCTGTCTTGTTGCTGTGCTTCAGTCACCGTACCCACAGATGCTTGTGCATCCCTGTTTGTATTGTTGCTCCCATCAGGATCAGTCTCGGCTTTTCACCGCCCCTATCTCAGCTCCTCTGCACAGTCACTTCGGATTCAGAATGAAACCTTCCAGCAGGAGTTAGTCATCCGCCTGGGTGCCTTTTTCTTCTGCAGATAGTTGGAGGGCTTGTGATCTGCCTACTGCACCTGCCTCTGCCTACTGAGATGCCCAGTTTCCTATGTGACAAGAAAAATGCAGTTACAGTCATCACCTCCCTGCAGGAAGAGAAGAAGGAGGAGGTTTGGACAAAGGCAGCCCCCTTGGAATTGCCCTTTCTGGTGTACGTCTGCAGATGCATGATGGTTGTTTTCTGTGTTGGCTGCCCAGAAGGTGTCTTAGAGATGACTTTGAGTTTGAGAGGAGTCTGGTGGGTTTGTGATAGGTTTGTGTTGGGGAGGTGGGATGTGGTGAGGACCCAGGACCCTGGAAGGCTTTCTGTGCAGTGCTGGCAATGTGTTCTGAGCCAGGGCTGAGCAGCTTCTCTTGGCCTTGATTAGCAGATGGCACTTCAGTGGTGCCAAAGGCAACAGACACCCGGAGCTTCTGTCCTCAATGCACTGCAAGCCTTGCCCATGGTGGGAAGAGCAGGGACCAGCACAGGGTGATGGCTGGAGGGTTGCACCATGCTCCAGTGAGGTCCCTGGCTCTTCCTTAAGGCACAGCAGGTTGCCGAGAGCCCTTTCCTCCCCCGGGCAGCCTGGCAGGACCAGCCTGTTGCTGACTCCTCATGCAGCTGCTGGATGGGTCAGCCCTGTGTACGCAGGAAGCACGTTTGTCTTTAATCCTGTAATTGAAAAGTTTCAGTAACGACTTCTCTGTAGAGATCAAAAGCTGAGGTACAGGCTGCTTCCTGCCTGGTTCCAGACGTGGCTGGGAAGATGCAGCTTCCCTGCACACAGGTGCCTCCTCTTACCTGTGAGCAGCTCGGCAGCTTTGCAGAGAAGCTGTAGGGCTGCCCGCTCCCCACGTGCCCTGCGGCTGGAGGGCAGTGTCCTGGCGTGGCCAAGCCTGGTTTGCAGCCTTACCAGGGCAGAGAGGATGGCAGTGCCTCTGCCTGCCTGAGGGTGTTCCCTCCGGGATGCCTGGGCACCCCTGCTCCCTGGAGAGGGCTGCCCTTTTGTGTGCTAAAAGGGGCGGTCGAAGCGGATGGTGTGACTGCAGAAAGCCTTGGTGGCCACTTAGCATGTTACAGAGCAAGCTGCAGGCCGTGGAGGGCTGCTCCCGTTGTGCAGGGAACAAAGCTGAGCTATTCACTGGCCTGTGACAGGTGCTGGGGACAGAAGAAATGCTGTCGAGATTCAGAGTCATTTCTGCACAGCCCTTGGAGTCCCTGCCAAGAACAGACAGAGACCATATGAAGAGGAGAGGTGGCAGGGCTGCCTCCCTGGGTGGTTTGCAGCCCCAATTTCTCCTTGCTGTGGCCCCATGCAGATCTGTGGGATTTGCTGGAAATAAAAGAAGCTTCTCTTCTCTCATCTGTGCGTGGAGGTGAGGTCCCCAGCCTCAGAAAAGGCATTTGCGGGGCGGCTGCCCTCCCAGCTGGCTGCTGTAGAGGCCGGGCTGGCCTGTGGGCTCTGCCTCTCCGGCACATTGCTCTCAGCACCTTCTTTCAGAGCCCCATGTGCTTTCTGAGCTCGGCTTTTCCCATCAGTGAGCAAAACGGAGCCTGCATGCAGCCCTCGGTCAGGATCACCCGTTGACCTCCACAGCCAGAATGGTGAGACATGCCCTTAGCCCGTCCTGATGGGCAGCCCCTGCGCAGGGCAGAGCTGGAAGGGGCTGGTGCTGGTTTGTGTACAGCTGGAGAGAGCAGCTCAAAAAAATCGCAGCAAAAGAGGCCATCTGTCACCACCGTGCGGACCTGCCAGGCTCTGCCGCAGTCAGTGTTTCCCTCGCCTTGATGTGCTTCTGCATCCAGGAAATAAAAGACTCTCAGCGTCATGGATAAATGTAGATTCTCACCAGGTTCTGGCATCTCCCCTGCCTCTGCACGCCCCTCCCGGCCCCCAGCAGCGCGCAAGTCTAAAGCATAAAGCCTGGATGAAGAGAGGTAGGTCGGGGGCCTGCTGCCGTGCTAGGCACGGCGAGAGAGGAGAGGGGCCTGCTGCTCTTCTGCTCATCCTGTGCTGCGCTCGCACGGGGCTGTTTGAGGAGCATTTTCCCCAAGCAGCTGCTGGTGTTTCTGAAGCAGCTTCTTGCTCCGTGTGAGTCATGGGCTGGCTGCACGCACGCCGTGCAGCTGCAGCTCCCAGGAGCAGTGTGAACGGCTGCGGGAGCTCCCGTGGCATCTGTCCCCAGAGTGACTCTGCTCAGGCTGCCGGCTTCCCCTCATGTGCTGGCATTCAGCTCTTGTACGAACGGCAGTGCTTGGCTCTTGTCACCGTCCCCATGAGGGGCTAGGCACCTCCTGTCCTGCCTGTCTCTGTCACCAGCAGAGAGGAGCCTGGCACCCGCTCTGTGTCACCACTACGTCCCTGACGGGGATGCAGTGTCTGCTCCATGTCTGCACAAAAGTTTGGGTGGATTTTCTTGGTGTGTAGGCCTCTATTCTGCATAAAAATAGGTGCTTTGAGCTCTCTGAGTGAAGGCTGGCGCAGTAAGGCTGTTCAGCAGATGGAAGATGGTCTAACGGTCGCTTCGTTCCTGATGCTAAGCGTGAGTGTTGCTTCTCTGCAGAAACACAGCAGGTATGCAGGGCCTGACGGGTCCAGTGCTGGTGACGGGCTGGCACGCTTCAAAGGCAGCCTGTGGGGTTTCCGCACATTCACTGGTCTTGGGCAGTTGGTGGAAGGTGCCAGGCAGGCGTGTCCTGGACGTTTTCCCCGCCTTGTGCATCTGATTGTAACAAATAACTCTCTGTTTTCTGTGATGAGCAGTAAAGTTCCCTGGCCAGGCCTGTGGCAGCTGGACATATCTTATTCACTCTATA
>NW_010106596.1:0-17924 GCF_000699245.1 Pterocles gutturalis | reverse complement strand
AAAGTAGTGGCTCGTGAGCCTGACTAATTCAGATGTTTGCCTTTCTTCTCATTTTATCCATGACACACAGATCTTAGTCCATGGTGCTTTGTTAGCCCCTTTCCTGCTGTGGCAGCACCACACTCTTGCCTTGCATCTGTCACGTTGGACCATGATTTGTCCCACTGCTCTTGCTCGCCTGATAAGAGCAGAGCAGTTTTAGCAGTGGTACCCAAGCTGGCCTTGCTAGAGTTAAGCCCTATGAAACTGCTTCCAGCGTTCCTGGAGCATTAGAAGTAAACTGCTGAGCTCGGTGTTCAGCTAACCAGCATAAGCACGTAGCGCCCGGGCGAGCAGGGCCGGGCAGGTAGGCATGCCATGCAGGTGCCAGCACAAAGTGCACAAGCTGCAGCCAGGCTTGCACAGTCTCAGATTCCTGCTTGCTGCCAGGATGGGTCAGAGCACTTGGGGTTATCTGCAGAGCCCAGCTCTGATCGAGCGCCAGACCTCTGCGTGCCGTCAGCTCCTGGTAAGCAGCAGCGGGAGCAGCAGTCCCATTCCCTGCGGCTTACTGATGTCCCCTCGACCTCGTCCTGCATGGTAGCAGTGAGAATGGCTGGGCGAAGGAGGAGGGGGAGTTCATGTTTTACACTGATCAGGGCAACACTGAGGTGTGAATTCCTGCCGTCTTGGCAACAGCTTCCCCTGGGCTGCCCTGCCCAGAGAAGACAAACGTGCCCAGCAGCGTGGGTGCCCAGCATCGCAGGGACCTGGCGGGGAGGTGGAGCTGTGGCAGAGCAGCCCGCGCAGCTGAAGCCCTCTGTATAAGGAGCTGCTTGTTTTGCTGAATTGTTAAGCCCCATTGACAATAGCAACCCCCCCTCCTCTCACACTTGAGGAACTGTGGTGGCCACACACTGATCCTTTCTCTTGTCTTGCGCTTTAGGCACCGAATTAGGGTTATTCTTCCCCGAATCCCTCTGACTGACAGTTACCTTTTGTTCTCGCTCTCTGCAGGCGTACGAGTGGGCCTTGGAAGGGATGCGACACCTTGCCTGCATCAGCATGGAGGAGTGCAGCTCTGCTGAACACTGCGCGGGGGTCATCAAGTGCCTGGAGAGTTACAGAGGGCAGCACCCGGACATCAGTGGTGTGCGGTTCCAGGAGATGAAGGACCTGGCCTGTGAGCTGAAGAGTGACAAGGGACTCAAGCAGTGGAAATTTGCTTGGTCCAAATGCCAGGAGACCAAGCTGGTTTTTGAAAAGAAGCTCGAAGCAGCCTTGAGAACAAGGAAATCTCTGCTCTCGGACCACAAGCCAGCTGCGGGGGAGCAGCCCGGGGCCGGCAGTGAGGGTGGCAGTCTGACCCACCGCAGGCACTCCGAGGGGACCACCCCTGGGTCCCACTGGGACAGGTCTTGCAGCACGTCCCAGTGCTACAATAGGCCCAACTGTGCTCTGGGGTGGACAAAGGAGAAAGCTCCCTTGCCCTCCCTGAGCTGTCCTGCCGATGTCAGCGCTGGGGAAGAGTCTGTCGGACAAGCTGCTCTCAGCCCTGGTCCTCACTTGAGCAGAACTTCTTTTGCCAGTGGAGCCTCCAAGTCTCCAAAGCTGCCTGAAGAAAAGCCAAACCTGGAGAGAATACTAGAAACTCTGGAGGTGAAGCCATCCTGCACATCCACTCCTGCCTCTGGGAAGCTGCCTCCCAGGAGGATGCTCCGGAAGGCCCAAAGCTTTGACCTCCCCTGTGGCGAGAGCCTGTGGTCAGGCTGCCAGAGGACGCTGAGCGAGCCGGCTAGATACGGCAACACTGGCGTCTTTATTAAGGGGCTGGAGGTGAGTAGTACGGAGCTGGTGGACAGGACTTTCGCGCTGCGGCAGCAAGCCACTCACAGCTGGGCTGCGGACTGCCTGCTGGAGGGACACAGGGGCTGCCTCTCCGTCTCGGAAGCCAAGAGCTGGGGCAGGTAAGTGACTGCGACACTCGGTGGTGCGGTCTCAGGGTAGTGAGGAGGTAGCCAGCAAAGACGTGAAGAGCTGTGCTGCGACGGTTCCTTTCCAATGGGGACAGGGCAGGTGAATGGAGAGGTTGAGCTTCAGCTTCCTGGCACGCGCGTGCGTGGTGCTGACCCACACAGCCTGGCACCTGCCTTTGCAGGGAGACACAGAAATGGGTCTCTTGCTCTTCCCCCACAGCGTGGTTCCTTCATAAGTGGGGAAAGAGCAGGTCCCAGGCAGGAGAGGGAGTCCCTGAACACTGCTGGCATTAGGGGACAAGGGTTCACAGAAATGTGGCACTTGGGGACCTAGCAAGCCAGTGGTACAGGTGCAGTGGGAGAGCAAAAGCTTAGTGCATCACCCCCCTTCACCGGGGGGGCTCTACCCAGGCTGGTGGGGGGCACTTCCAGTGTGCTGTGACAGCAGCTTCACAGGTCAGAGGGTGTTTGTGTTTGCCCTTCGGGGCTCAGGTCTCTGGGTGACCTGCATCTGGGTTTTGTTCTTTTCCTTCTCTGTCCTTGAGGTTCTCAGCTTGACTCTGTTATCGTACTGTAGCGTGCCTAGGGTACGGAGAGTCCAGGGATGTGAGCTGTTCTTCAACAGGAGTCACCAGGCAGGTCTTTCAGCTGCTCTCATTGGAAAAGATTTAAAAAAAAAAAATAGTGGTAGAGGTGAGAAACTAGTGCTGGATGTTGGGGTAACCACAGAGCTCCTTCTCTGCACCTGCTCCAGATGTGATGGCTGCAGACAGCAAAATCCTCTGGAAATGGCCTCTAGTAGCCCAGCATGTGTCAGGAAAGCTCCTGGCAGGTGATGGGCACCAGCAGATAGAAGGCCAACGGCTTTGCTTCTCAAGGGAGCGCTGCAGCAGCCCTCCCGTCCACGGGTGCTGAGGCAGTCCTGCTGGTCCGTCTGAACAGCCAGGAGCTGGTGTGGGCGAAGCCGAGAGGCTGGGAGGGCAGGTGCACGTTGGAGCAGTTGTGTTTGGTGCTGCACTGCCTCGCAGTGGAAACCTCGAGTACCGAGGAGCGATCCGTTCAGAGAGCTGCGGAGCAACCCGTGCTAGGAACTGCTGTTTGAAGAAGCGATATGAGATTTGTTTTCCACTCTCATTTTTACTGGGATGATCCTAACAGCACCTGGATCCAGAACTCGTGTTCTCCCAGGGTTAGTGTTGCCTTCACTGCATCCAGTTGTCAGGCTGACTCCTCCTCACAGAAGTTACCATGACTTCTGCTTTCCCTCCTGTTTCAGGAGCGTGGCCGTTTGCGGGGCAGCCTGTTGTGTGCATAGCAGGGTCTGGGTGTGCCTGGGGGTGTGTGTCCTGCGGAGGCTGGGTCAGGACCAGCCTGGGGCTTGCCCTTCCTGAACACAAAAGCCGACAGGGTTCCTTGGGGCAGCCATGGACTTTGTCGGTGCTCAGGGTCAGAGCCATCGCAGCCGGTTGTGAATCGGAGCTGGACGGTGCTGGGGGTTTATCTCATCTCCTTAGATGTCTTAGGGGGAGCTGCTCCAGGGGCAGCCCTGTGCTTTGCAGGCTCTCAGACTGCTGCAGCCCCACTGCCATCTGGGTCCCTTCAATGCCGAGTGTTTCCTATTGCAGCAAGCTGCGGCACATCATTGATGAGATGGTGACCACGGAGCGGGAATATGTGAGGTCGCTTTGCTACATCATTGAGAGCTACTTCCCTGAGATGGAGCGCCTCGACCTCCCCCAGGACCTGCGTGGGAAGCGCAGTGTCATTTTTGGGAACCTGGAGAAACTCTATGACTTCCACAGCCAGTACTTCCTGCGAGAGCTCGAGAGCTGCTGCAACCACCCGCTGCGGGTCAGCCACTGCTTCCTCCGACATGTAAGGCATCAGCGCCCTGGCTTCAGGCTCCTCTGGATACGTGCTTGGCTCCTGTGCCCAGCAGTGGCCACTCACCTGCCTGTTAGTGGGCTGTGGCTCTTTGGGAGTGGGAGGACTACCCTGTGCTGGGTTGGTTTGTCCCTTGCCAGCTCAAATGCTGGGTTGCACTGGGATGGCTCTGCGAGGCTGAGCCCAGGCAGCAGCAGATGCTCTCTGCCTTTCCTGCTGTTCTTTGCTTCCCTGGCAGGGTCTCTTGGTAGCAAAATGTCTGTTCATGAAAGCCCGTCTGCTGCCGCAGGGGGATCCCTTGCCCTGTCCTCTGTCTGTGGTGTCAGTGCAGAAGGACTTTAACGGGCAGAGGGGAACAGACCTGCTGCTCTTGTTGAAAAGGGCTGCTGGGCAGAAGCATGGGACACTGGTCTCCAGCTCAGCCAACCCGTGCACGATTGCTGCTACGGGGTGAAAGGTATCTGTTGGGGTATTTAGGGGACAAGGGGTAACAGGATGATGGATTAAAAAGTCGTAGCTGCTGCAGGAGCAGGAACACAAGAACATTCCCTGGATCTTAACAGGAATGACATTCCTTCAGGTTCGTTATCACAGGGGTCTCTGGTGCAGCCTGGGAGAGGCAGAAGTACTAGAGTAAGCAACCAAGATGCATGGCTGTCACTGTCCCCTGGGCGCGCGTTGCTCTCACGCAGGGATCTCTTTTGCAGAAGGACCAGTTTGGGATGTACGCATTGTACAGCAAGAACAAGCCAAAGTCAGACTCGCTGCTGGCCAGCCATGGGAATACCTTCTTCAAGGTAAATTCCGGTGCCTGCATCATGTTTGCTCATGGGGTCTGCGTCACTGATCTGTTTAAACAAGCCCAGCTTCGCTCCTCGAGGCATGCTTAGCGCTACCTCTGCTTTCCTGGCACAAGTGTGTGTTGGGGGAGAGGGGCAGAGATGTGCACACAGCAGCGCTGGTCCTGTGGCCTTGCATTTCTCTGCAGAGTGAGCAGAGCACCCCAGTCCGGAAAGCTGTGGGTGCCAGCGCCTGCCCGGGGGCACAGCGCTCTCCGTGGGAGGCTACTGCCCTCACGCTTTGCTGCGTTCTTCAGTTCAAGCAGGTGCAGCTTGGGGATAAGATGGACCTGGCCTCCTACCTGTTGAAACCCATCCAGCGGATGAGTAAATACGCCCTGCTCCTGAAGGACCTGATCAAGGAGTGCAGCGAGGCGCAAGAGCAGGAGCTGGGCTACCTCCGTGCAGCTGAGGAGATGGTGAAGTTTCAGCTCCGGCACGGAAATGACCTGCTAGCCATGGATGCCATCCGTGACTGTGACGTACGTTCCAGTGTCCTCCCCAGCCCAGGGGGGACAGAGCCACATTTCTTCCCCTTCTCTAGGCTTCGGGTCTTTGGATTGTATGGTGAGCCTCCCCAAAAAATCCCACAGTGATTGGGGTGCCATCTGCCCGTACAGTGTAGTGGGACTACCGAGGCACAGAGCAAGGTCTCATTGACCTGCTGGGACATACAGCCTGGATGCTGGATCCCAGATGCTTACTGGTGCCGTGAGGCAGCCTAGCAGCGCTTGCAGTTGGCATCCTGCAGGCTGCCTTGAGCACTTCCGTCTCTTTTGAGCTGGTGATAAGAGAGACAGTTTGCAAGAAGGAATTCAGACTGGTGCTGATGCCAGGGGTAGGCGAAAATCAGTGAGGTGGCACTTGAAGGAGAGGCATGCATAGTGTAGCACTGGGGGAGGAGAAACCACAGGGCTCAGGGTGGGGGAGGATGGATCTGGGACAGGCAGAACTGAGGGACTGCTCTCCTGACGCAGATGTGCTCGTGGCAGTTTGGTGGGACTCCTCTTCAGCTCTGCTCTACCCTCAAGATAATGTTTTAGCTGCTGCCTCCGGTTGCCACTCCAGAGGTTTGTCACAGATGTGTACCGGGAGACCGCAGAGGGTCATCTGTGCTGTGCCTAGCAAAGAGGTGCAGCTCTGACCTGAGCTCTGGGCCAGATGTTTCAGCCTGATGTGGCCTCTAGCAATGCCACGCAGCCCTACCTCTTCAGGGGCTCTCCTAAGATGATGGGTAGCTGCCACTTCATCACTGCCTGGGCCACAGCCACGTGGGACCTGCTCTCAAGTCCCGCTGGGGTCTTACCAGGATGTTCCCTGTGCCCAGGTGAACCTGAAGGAGCAGGGGCAGCTGGTGCGGCAGGACGAGTTCACCATCTGGCTGGGCCGTAGGAAGTGCCAGCGACATGTCTTCCTCTTTGAGGACCTGATCCTGTTCAGCAAGCCCAAGAGGATCGAGGGAGGCTTTGATGTGTACATCTACAAACGCTCCTTCAAGGTAAGGGCAGCGCTGCAGCTCCCCCTGGTGCAGGAGGTCTCCACGGCTGGTTTCCCCACGGATCCATGGCTCTGAAATGGGGAGTGGGAGCAGGAGCACCTTCAGCAGAAGAGCTGCTCCCACTGCTAAGCCTTCTCCAAACCATGCAGTGAAGCCACAGGGGAATACTTCACACGTTAATACCTGGGTCCCCTCCGTGCTGTGCGTTGTGTGGCCAAGGTGGTCTGAGGGATGCAGAGGGTGAGGGAAAGGCAACGTGTGTGGCAGGGAGGTGGTGCTGGCTCTGGATGAAACACTGGGAATTGCCTGGGCTGCCTCTGCTCAGCTGTGTCCGTATCATCCCTGCTCCTGGCTGGACCCTCAGGCTCCTTCCTGTTGGGTCTGCCGAGCTGAGAGTGGCTCTGGCAGAGTGTTTGGGCAGAGTTCACCTGTTCTGCTCCTGGTGCAGCCCCAGCTGATGCTTTGATTCTTCCTTTTTCTGGCAGACTGCAGACATCGGTCTGACGGAGAACTCCGGGGATAGTGGCCTGCGCTTTGAGATCTGGTTCCGAAGGCGGAAGTCCAGCGACACCTACATACTCCAGGCCAGCTCAGCTGAGACTAAGCAGGCCTGGACGCGTGACATTGCCAAGATCCTGTGGCAGCAGGCAGCCCGCAATAAAGGTGTGATTCATTCCCGGGGCGTCTGTGCCGCGAAAGGTGCGGGAGCCCTGTTCAGCTCATGCTGTCCTGAGTAGGTTTGGAGCCTGTTGCCAGGCAGCTCTGTGCAGCAAAGCAGCTGTGTGCCGGCATGCAGACACAGCAGCATGTGCTGGGCTTGGTTGGGCATGTCTCTTCCCTGCCCCTCATTCCCGGGGAACTTGACCAGTCCGAGTTCTGTGGGACTGCGGACACCCACCTGGACTCCATGAGAGAAATGGGAGATACTGGCACAGGGTTCCCTGCCCTGTGAGCATGGGCAGCGCTCCCAAAAGGCTCGCTGTTCTCTCCATGCTCTAGACACCGCTTGAGTGGCAGCTGTCTGGCTGAGCGCCTCCTCTCCATCCCAGGCTTCCCGTTTGGCAGGACTCTTGTCAGTGGCATGGCATTGAGCTACTTGGCCAGAGCAGGGCATGACTGCTTGTCTGTGGAGACCCCTCAGGACTGGGGAGCAAGGGGAGAACAGATGTAACGTCGGTAGTTCAGGAGCAGCATGGCCCAGGAGTGCTCCGGCCTGGGGCTGCACGGTGCCCATGGAGGGTGTTGGAGCATCCTCACAATGTGGCTGTGGGTTTCTTCCTCTCCAGAAATCCGTATGCAGGAGATGGTCTCCATGGGTGTGGGCAACAAGCCATTCCTGGATATCAAACCCAGTGAGGCGGCTATCAATGACCGTGCTATCGATTACATCATGAAGGGCAGAGGTGAGTGTTAGCCGTGCCTGCCGCTGTGCCCTGGGTGAGCCAGGGCTGCTGCACAGGGCTTTTTCCGTGTGTTTTCTGGCAGGTGCCAGGACCAGAGCATCAATTGCAGTGTCTCTGTTTGACCATTCCAACCCGTACAAGAGGACACAGGTGCAGCTCTCTGCCGGCAGCACCCCCACTGCATACAGCCCTTCCTCCTCCTCCTCCCTGCTGGGGCCCCTCAATCTCCACATGTACCTGGACCAGGCTTTGCTGCCAGGCGTCCTGGCCCCCAGCCGCCCCTTTGACATCAGCACCTGCATCGAGGAGGATGAGCTGGAGCATGAGACGAGCAGCCATGAGCTGGAGCATGAGATGAGCAGCCAGCCGTCACTGAGTACGTACGAGCCCGCGGCTCTGCGGCGCGCCCCGGGATATGTGGGCTCATCCCCTCGCCTTGCTCTGCGCTGTGCCGTCAGACCAGGCTTACAGGGGTTGTGGCAGTCCCTGCCCCGTAGCCACCCTGGGGTGAGGAGGGCTCTGCCCTTCCACACCAGCACCATGTCAGCTCTCATGGGGGGAGTTAGCTCAGATGCAGGGATTAGTAAAGTGCCCACCGGTCTGCATCCATCCCAGCGGCAGGCTAGATGTACTAGGATGCTGTGACCTTGGAGACCAGTGCTGGTGTCCCTGCCTGCCCTCCCCTCTGGTACGAGGCACTGTCCCTTGCTGTCACCAGCCTGGTCCAGGGACCCCTTGGCTTCCCCTCTGTGGACACTGGGCAGCCTGCACCCATCTCCAGCCTCATTTCCTGCACTTCCTTGGGTTATTCTGTTGCCTGTGGCTTTGAAGAGGCTGAGACAGGAGTGTGGCTTATTTGTGGGCTTGCGTGGCCAGTGCCTCTCAAAACAGATACGTTACCAAGTCTGTGTGGCACAGGTCACGTGGCCAAATTCATGGTCATCAGAGTGACCTTCCTCTCTTCCCCCAGCGACAGAGAGCTCGGAGTCATCACACTGCATGTCGGGCAGCGGCTGCTCTGACAGTGGCTGTGTCTCCAGCATCCCACAAGAAAGCTTCTGTGAAGACGTGGGCTCCCCCCCCTACATGCCCATGGGTTCCCAGCACGGCTCTGCGGTGGAGGAGAAGCCGCGGTTCACAAACAGCCAGTACATTTCTGCAGTAAGTGCGGGCAGCCAGAACACTCTCTTCACTTTGCCTCTTCCTGTGACTGCCTACCCGGTTCAAGCCACTGCCTCTCACGGGGGGACTGAAGATGCTGCTTTTGGGCTAGGAGTCACTGTGGGGAAGTGACCTCTCCTCTTGCTGAGACTCACCTCCCCTGGGGCAGGCAAAAGCCCCCCTGTTGTGAGAGCCCCCCCCCCCGGCAGTGGCCAAGATCCCCGAGGAGCTGCAGTGCTGGAGGCTACACACAGGAGCTGTTGTGCTGTCAGGGACAGGGAACATACAGAACCTCCTGGGATGGACGGAGCTCTGCTGCAGGTGCTGCTAAGCTCCTTTTCTGGGAGGTCTGGGCCTTTTTTGGGGAGTGATGAGATGGAGGAGAGGGAGCCTGTCACTCAGGTGTCAGCGTGTCTCTTCATATGTTCCTGAGAGTTCTCAGCTGCCTCCCTTCCCACTAGATCGCGTGCTGATGCTGTTGTCCTCTAACCCTATACTAATGCTGGCTTCTCTCCTCTGCAGAAGGCAGGCCAGGTCACCATAAGTCCCTCGACAATAGTGTGAGCCCCTCTGCACGCGTATACCGCCCAAGGAAGCGCAGTTGTTGTAAGTGGCCCCCGGAGGGGATTTTCCAGAGCTCTGAGTGCTGGTCAGGTTTGTCAGTAGCTCTGCGTCAGGAGAACCTCACCCTCCGCTTCTCGCTGAGAAGTTTTCCGTGCGCATTCTTGACTGGTCTCTGAGGCTCTGATTCTTCTGGTTAGAGAAGACCAGCTCCCCTAGGGATGGCTCCCACAGAGCCGTTGCCTTCAACAGCCACTCTGATGCCTCCCTGGTTTGAAGAAGCAGAAGCAAAACAAAGAAAATCACTTTCAAGTAGTAGAGACTTGAGCACCACCTAGTCACCAGTGTTCAGATGAGCTGCTTTCCTCCATATGCTGCCCAGCTGTCTAACCACTAATCTGTTTCTTGTGGCTGTTTGCCAAAATCCTGCTCTTTGTTAGTCCCTCTGCGCCACCTGGGGGAATCCGTGGTATTTTTCCCAAGCTGGATGTATCCCACAGTTTCCTTTGAACCTCCGAAGGAAACTGCACATCACCAGGCAAAGGAACCTGCTAGGTTATGGTCAGGTGGGGAGCTGCCAATGTTGCTCCTGTACGGACTGATTTCTGGAGGAAGCTTTAAGGTCTGTGATGAAATCGCTGCTGATCTGAGGAGGGGTGAGCCAGCCAAGCGGGTGGCAGCCCTGGCAGGGCCCACTCAGCCTTGCCTGCTTCTGGCTCAGCTTTTTCCCCTCTGGCCTTAGGACTGAGTTTCCTTTTTCGCAGGGTGCAGAGGAGCATGAACACAAGAGAGGCAGGATCAGGGCGGTAGATGGCTCGTAGGTTTGGCACCATGGGCTGTTACAAGCACACAGCCACGGCTTGTGCCCTGCAGGTGCGGGGATTCATAACCAGATAAACAGAACCAGCCACGGTTAAAATTTAAGACCCAGGGCCCCTTCTGGGGGGGCGGCTCACAGACAAGACCCTTGAGGTGGCCACAGAAGCAGCGGGGGGGTTGCTGCCCTGCCACTGACGGGACAGCAGCACGTAGCCTTTGGGTGAGTCCTGAGGTGCAGAGGCAGCTCTGGGCGTGAGGGAAGAGCCACGCTTCTCCTTTGAGGCTCTTTCAGTAAAATGTTGTTTCCCCACCAAAACGCAGCTCTGACAAATGGTGGTTTTCAATGTTTTGCAAAATCCCTGCTGGCTGGGACAGAGGGACCTGTGGGGTCGTGCCACGTCCTGGGCGTGCAGCCAGTCGAACCCCTTGCACGGTGCTGTGTTCCAGGTGTGATTCCATTTCAAACTCACTGAAGACCCCAGGCCTCTGACCAGCAGAAGGAGACAGTCTTCACTTCTGAAGATTTTTTTTTTTTTTTTTTAAATTACACATATTCGGGCTCTTTCAAACAGTCCAAACCCTGACCTCTGGCTGGGGCCAAGTCCCGAGAAGGTTTCTGTCAACTACATATTATAGCTTTGGTGTTGGATGGGACCTTGGGCGTTCAAACCTTGTTAGCCCTATATTTATAAGTAATGAGTAACATAGCAGTTTGAAGAAAAAAAAAAAGTATTATTTTTAAAGCTATGAGCTGTACAGATTTTTGTTACGAGTGACTCTGTTACTATTTGTTCTGTAAGCTGCACATTTTATAAAGTTTTTGGAAGGGCATGAAGAGAAACCAAGGTATTTAAGAAAAGTAGTGTAACTTTCTGTTTCAGGGTTATATTGACCTGGAGCTCAAGATTTAACATCCTTCCTTATGTTCTAAATATGGCTATCATAGCAATAATTTATTTTCTTGGCTTAACACTTCTGTTTTAATAAAAGCAATTTCATTGTTACAGTGGATTGTTTCTTCAGATGATTCTTCCAGTGCCTCAGTGCTGAGCTTATCTCTGTCTTAACCGTCTGTCGGCTCTTCCCTCTCCCTGTGCAGTTTCTGCACTAACCAGCTGCCAGCTGAACCCTGGAAAGCCTGAGCGTGTTCCCCAGGAGCGGGGGAAGGTCCTGGGCAGCAGCAGGTGGAGACCTCCCCGGTGCCAGGGGCAGGCCGAGGCAGAGCAGGGAGGTCAGAACAGAGATGTCACCAGGAGTGACAACACATCATCGTATTTCCTGGCTCTCATTTAAGCCGCTTACCCCGTGTACCTGCTGTCCCAGTCTCTCTCACCATTGGGTCCAGTCCCACGGGGCACAAGTGGCAGAGTTCAGGCTCCGTGTGCCTTGTCCCACACTTGTCCCAGTGTCCAGGCTGCACCTGGGGGCTTGGGGCAACAGGGAGCGGCTCGTTGCTGTGTCTCGGCCTCGGACCCTGTCCGGGTGTGTCAGTCCCACTGCTGTGGCGTGTGGAGGAGCGTTGAGTGGTGGTGGCGTCTGAGGCCCCCCCAGGGTTTGAGCATAATGGGTTTTACGGTGCTGAACCTCACACGCCCGCTGTCTGAGTAGCACGAGGTAAGCGGAGGACAAACGCGCCCGGTGCTCCTGTTCTTGAGGAGCATCACAGCTTGCTGTGGGGCTGCCACACCCTTGCCCTGCTCCGAGAAGAAATGAAAATTAGTGTTTTTGGAAACTCTGGTTACTTGCTGCCAAGCTCGTGTTTACTCTGGTCTGTGGAGCACCATAAATTGGGCTCCCCGCAGTGTGTGAGAGGTGGGGTCACACTCAGCCTGAGGAAGACGAAGGAGCAGTAATTTATTGATCTGCAGTTTTTTCCAGGGAGCTGCCTGCCGCGGGACAGTCTCAGATGTTAAACCTCGTAGCCACCTGGCTTACCCACGATGTGTAGACCATGTTCCTTCAAGTCTGGAAAGCCCTGTACTGTACATAAAGCACGTGTTTATTTTGAATAAGCTGGATGTTTTTTTAAATGTTGTTCTTTTTTTAGACAGCAGAGAGGACACAGTTTGACACCTTTGTACAAAATGGGGTGGGAAACAGTTGCACAGGGAGGATTTTAGAAGTTGCTATTTGAAAATAATTGTGGAGTTAAGATTGTTGGGCTGTCATGACAGCAACAGCTCGTCACAAGAGGGAGAGAATTTACTAATGCAACAAGAGGAACATGAAACTTCCTGAATTTCTCAATCTCAGAGGTTTCTGCATTGCTGGAAAAACCTTTAGTAATGTTTACCTGACGCTGTTTTTTCAGGGTTTGATTGACTTGTCTAATAAAGGTTATTTTTCTTTATATGAATCCCCTTTGCATTATATCTTGATTTCAGCATGGGAACCTGGGCTGCAGCAGAGGAGACGGGCGAGCGCTGAGAAGAGTGCTTTCCCCTGGGGCGTCTAGCTGCCCTCTCAAAATACTGGGACCAGATAAATAACGTTTTTGTCATCACGTTGGGAGAGAGGGTGACACTGAGCTCACCCGATGAGAAGTGTCAGCTCTCCTCCCCAGAGCTGCAGAGGTTTTAAAACAGAAATAGCCAAGTGCTGTATCTGCCCAACACACTGGAGATAAAAAGTGAAGTAACTGCTCTCAGCCTCAGATTATTATTCTTTTCATTTGATAGGGGAAATAATAATATTAACACATACGTTATCAGAAAGAGGGGATTCTTTTGCTCAGGGAAGGAACAAGCTTTTGCCCAACTCCTGCTAGTTCAGGGACTGGTGGGTGGCAGATGGACAGGACCAGCCAGGGCAGGGAGGGATGGCAGCAGGGCAGGTGCCTGGGCCCAGAGCTCCAGGGAAAGCATCAGCTTCTGATCCCTAACTCCACGTGTCGCTGATAAAGACACATGGAGTCTTTGTTAGAAATAAGAAGGTGGCAGCTGCTACAGAGGTTCCTGAGTACAGTCACTGTTCACAGGTAAAAGGTGGCTGTGGTGTGCGCCCTCCCCTCGCCTGACACAAGAAAATAACATTTCAAAAAGTAGCTGGTTCAAGTTTTTATTAGCAGTCTGTGAACTCACATTTCCAAGGCAACGTGTGAGACGGATCTAGCAAAGCCTTTCTGGATCAGTGAGTCGAGGCAGCGGCTGTACTTCCATGCCAAGGGCAGGGTAAACTGCAACAGCACAAAACCGAGGCCACGGGTACGTCACCCGACAGCCACAGAACAGCAGCATCACCTCACTGCTGCTCTTCATTTCTTAACAACCTTAGAAGGCTTCTGCCTGCTTTTTGTTTTTTGGAGGCAATCTTCTAAATGAGCAGCAAAATCCTAAACTTCTATTAAGACTATACATGACATGAACCATTTTGAGCAGTAAAACATGCTCCCCCCGCCCCATCTCACCCTGCAAACAAAGCTGGGCCCAGTGATCTGGTTTAAAGAGCAAGCCGTCGGTATTTGGAAGGAAAAAGGCTCAACTGTACAGCATCACCTGCTGGCAAACGCTACTTACCTCCACCCACTGAAGCAGCCCTTGGTGAATGTGTCTGTCCCGTTTAAAATTCTCTGTGTTCAGTAAATCAGCAACAAACTCCCCAGGTGTGATCTGCTGGGTCTGAAACACGGAACATGACACAGTGGTATCGACAGACGGGTGTGCGCGCGAGTGCTCAGCTCCTGCCGGGGCAATGCTCCCCGTCAGTGAAATTACCCACTGGATGGAGAGGTTCCCTGCCCGTCCGGGGCCAGGGTTGATTGTCAGCGAGATCAGAAAGGATCGGGGTGGGGGAGCAGGGCTGGAATCAGTCTCTCACACACACACGCCAAAAACTCTTCAGGCACACTCCCCCGAGTCCCTCTCAGTGCACTGTTCTTCCCCTCTCCCAGAGAAGAAGACTGCTCCTGGCTGGCAGAGCTTGGGCGAGATCCGTTCCTTCCGATGCAAATTCAATCCCCCCGAAATTCCTGGCCCCGTGCAGGCAGGCCTTGATGTCCAGCCCACCCCCAGCCAAGCCCCCCCAGGGCAGCGCAGTGGGGGCTGCAGCAATGCTGGGGCAGGCAGGACACCGCTATTGATTCCTCAGCTGCTGCAGCAGCAACTGGAGGCCACATCTCTTCACCCCCCCGAGGTGCCTGAGCTGCTGGCCTGCCCCCAGCTGGCTCGCCTGCCCTCGGCTTCAGAGTGACCCTTGGTTTTAAGAAAAGGACGTGGAAAGGCTCGCAGCGCCCTGCCCCTGCACCAAGCACCTCGCTCGGAGCAGCCCACGCTCCCCTCCTGCCCTGCGGGACCGTCTGAAGCCGTCCTCCCACCTGGCGCAGTGACAGCTCCACCAGAGCCTCCCCTGGAGCAGCCGCTGCTGCCCACCAAAAGCGAGTGTCTGACTCCTGCCACCCCCGAGGGCCGGGGGAACTGAGCGAGCATGGCTGAGCCGGGCTGGGGGGGACATGGACCTACCCAGAGCCTGTGCACAAGGGCCCTGAGCTTGGCTGTGATTTCTCTGGGATCCTTCTGCCTTACTGAGTCCAGGATGACATTGGTCAGGAAAAAGTGGCACTTCCTGGCATAGAATATCTCCTCATGCAAGAGAGCAAAGGTGAGAAAAACTATATCTACGAGGAACAGTTGGAAGAACACAAACACATTAGAGGAAAAAAAAAAAACAACAAACAGAAAACAAAACTAAAACCAACTGTGGTTTCCCATTCCCCATTTCAGTTATCCAGACTTTGGCTGCTTTAACGCCTTTCCTGTCCAAGGTCCTACTGCAACTGAGTCCTAATGGCCAGTGTTCAAATCTGAGCTCAAGGTAAGAGTTTGCCTGAATCAAAACTGAATAGAGACATCAGCCCATTGCATCTTTCCTGATGAGCTTCCCTGGTACATACTTCAGGCACCTGCTGGGTTAGGCAGCTGCTGCCCGGCTGTTTCGAAGAATTAAATGTAAGCAGCGGTTCGGCTGCAATAACCTTAGCAACTCAGCTAGTCAGAACGGACAACAAATCATGACAGAGAATGGTTTTCATACTAAAAGCTCTGCATCGAGATCCCGGCACTATTTCAGTTCCTTACCTTTGGACAGAGCTGGAGTGTTTGGAGGATCGGGCTGGCTGCCGCCCAGCAGCGCGCTATAAACAACACTCTCCTCATGGCTTGTACAAAAGCCATCGCTGCCCAAAACCGGAGGATGTTTCACTGTAAGAATCGATCCTGTGTTTCTGTGGTCTGCTGGAACGATGGCGGGTTTGCTGTCCCTCGTTTCTGCGAAGGAACAGGGTTTGGCTGTGACAGCAAAGCTGGGTCAGCAGGCACAGGCTGAGCACTTTTGTCCATTTTTCAGGACGAACACAATGCTGTCACCTCCTTAAAGTTATGGCTCGGTCTGTGCTTATTCTGTCGTGGTGTTTTGCCAGGAAAGGTGAGACAGCACTAGGCAGTAACTGCACCCTTTACACCAAGTAATCTTGGGTATAAATCACATTCCCCTCAGCGTGTCAGAAGTCTTGGACTAAGACTTTCCACTGAGGTTTCTTGAGTTTGCATTTAGTGTCTTGGCTAATCAGCCAAATCTTTTTAAGTCCTGCACATGCCTGCAGAAAGTTCTGGGTTTAGAATTAAAATCTTTCCGTCTTTATGCCAATTTACAGATTTCTGTAACTAACTGGATAACTTTAGCACATCAGATCGGCTTCACCGCTCTAAAGGCAGGGAACAAGGAGCCAGTTAAAGGACAATTTATTAATGCCAGTGAATCTAAAAGCAGCTCCACCTTTCCAGCAAACACACTTTCAGTGTTACACTCTGCATAGGCAAGCAGTAAAACCCAGGCCTTGCTTAGCAGCTGGTGATCAACTCACCACCTTTGAGATAGAGGAGTTTCAGTTGCAAGGTCTTGCTTCTTCCTGCACTGGAAAAACCTCCTACAAGCAGGAGAACAAGATAAAGGTTGAGACTGTCACTGAAATTCATCAGCGTGATCAAGGTGTCTTACTCACCCAAGTCGTTTAGTTAATGACTCCCATCCCTTTGGAAAGCAACAGTCACAAAGCAGTCACCTACCTTCGGGTTCCTCCCTATCTGTAGTCTCTGCACCGCTTCCTGCTGCAGGAGTAGTTTTGATGGTGCTGAATTGATGTGTTCCAGCACTTGGAGCACTCGGCAAACGCTGCGTGGCCACCTCTTGCTCCGGTTGCTTTCCTTCAGCCCCACCTTCGCACTGGGTAATGTGCTTGGTTCCCTGAACAGTAAAGCTCATTTTCCCAGGAGAAGGGGCAACAGGAGCTCTGACACCTCTGTCCTTTTCGGGGGTGTTGCCCCAAGACCCACTCTCTGTGATACAGCCGTGCGACGTCCCCACGTGCTGACAATCGTGCCTCTTGGAGCTTGCTGCCTGCCATTCCTTTCCCAGGGAAATTAGTTTCTGGATGGGACTTGCTGAGTCTTTACTTTCTGCTTTGTTTGTTAAACTGCTTCTCGGTCCTCTCTTCCTCCGAGGCCTCACCAAGCCTTTGTAAAGGCTGGAGCTCACCAGGCTGTCCGAGGATGTGTCGTATCCCCCAAGGGCATTCCTCCGCTTTGTCCCTCTCACCCACGGGATCATTCTGGAATACTTTATCTTCTCACCACTAGAATCTTGCTTGCCCTTCAAGTCTTTTATATTGCTCCATGTATTAATATAACATTTACTGGGATCCACAGCTGTACGCAAGTACACCTAAAAATGCAACGAAATGTTATTTGTGATGGGTACAGAAGGAGGTATAAGTTCTGCCTTTCCCAATACCGGCACTGAGTTCTTCATCCTGGACAATGTGTTCTCACCCTGCAGAGGACACAGTGCCTTAAGGGTCTCCAGAGCCTGCCCTGATAACGCAGCACTGGTGTTACACGGTCCTGAACCACCTCAGCCCCCCTCCCTGAAATTTGCTCACCCTGAAGACAGGCTCTGGGGCAGCCAAGGCACACAAGCAGCACCTCACCGCCCCTGCTACCGCTGCACCCAGGATCACGTTCATTATCCGAACTGACAGCAGCACGTTCCGTACGGGAGAGGCGGTTTGGCACACTAAAGCAAGCTGTGCACCACTCTGCCACGGGAACGCCCGCGTGAAGCTTGAGGGGAGCAGTTTGATATCAGGGTGCAAACCCTACAGAGGCAGCACCCACATTTCGCCTTTCTCCAGCAGAGTGAAGGCAATTTCCAACTGCTGGTGTCCAGCCAAGGACTCAATGTATTCACAGGCTTTAGCAAGAAGAACTTCCCCCCTTCCACTGTCTCCAAAGGCTACACAGTTCCTGCAGGACACTGCCTTGCCTCGGGGCACAGCTTGCAGCCCCCCTCGGTACTGCCCAGGAACCAGGAGATGGGCTTCTGGGTCCTCTTTGGCTGGGGGGGGTCAGAACCCCTCTCTTCTGTGACCCAGCAAAGTGCCCCAGCTCCCAGCCCCACTGAAGTTCACACAAAACACTTCCCACCTTCGGGGTGGGGACTCCCAGTAACCAGGAACGTGAGTCGCAAGACCGAAAGGAGAGGCTCAAGGAAGGCAGGCTCGTGGGGTTTAGACCGAGCTCACACAGAGCAGAGGAGCCTGACCTCATGCGCTGGACTGTGCGGCTCTACAGTGTACAGCCGCTGGATAAACCAGAAATAAGAGCCCAGCACTCTGGCACTGCTGAAGCACCCTGCCCTGAAATCTGCTGGGGAATGAAGTGTGGATCTCCAGTGAAATTATCTCTTTATAGGAGCTCTCTCATGTTTCTGTGATGTGCAAACAGAGTGATTTTGCTTCAGAGACCAGCTTCAA
>NW_010106595.1:17103-20247 GCF_000699245.1 Pterocles gutturalis | reverse complement strand
AAAAAAAAAAAATAAGAAGAAATCTTGAGGAAGTCAAATCCATTTTACCTGAAAAGCACAACTGAAGAAATTTTCTTTTTTTCTATAAGAGAAACAGAACTCAGGTAACATACTGCTTTAGTAATTATCATGAAAAGTCTTTCTGAAGACCTTTTCTGAAAGAGCAGCAGTGTGTGGGAGAGGGCCTGTGAAGAAACATGGAACTTGTATTTGTGCTGTAGCAGAATGTTTCTACTAAAAGATCAGAGAACATGTTGTATACTTCCCCCAGATGTGTAGCACAGCCATCAGACGTGCTGAAAAGCCTAAATAAACACTTCAAGACTGGAAAATCTAGCAGCCTCTAATACAGCTAGCAATCAATGAGGACACATGAGAATGTTCTATTTACTGTTCAAGAAGATGTGCAGTAAAAGGCAAAAAATTATAACAGAAACCAGAGTAACATTTCACCTTCGGTCAAAAGTTATCTTTCGAAGTTTTGGTTCAAGGTGTTTGTTTCAAGTTCTCAAGAACATAGAGTGAAAGGGATACAAGCAAGCCAATCCACAAGCTCAGTCAGAAAAGTTCCACAGAAACACTAACAAGCCATCTATGAAGCCTGACAGAAAACATTAACAGTCTACCCTAAATTTATCTTAGTCTCTTCATTTTTCCTTATTCTGATCTCTAAAGCCTTCTGTCGGGAAGCATCTTTGTCAAGTACATATTGCATTATTTTCTACTTAAAATGCATCCCAAAATTACTTTCTCCTCTTTCTGTATCATAAGGTGCTTATGCCTCAGTGAATAGCAAGAATCTAGGAAGAAAAATAGTCAAGGACTTTACTGACAATACTCAGCCAAACAGAGAACAAATTTTGCTCCATAGCTTTATGGTGTTTCTTGTTTCATTTAGCTATCATAATAAAGATGAAAATGAAAGAGGAGATAAAGTGGACAGAAGCTTTATTGAGAAAGAATTAATAATTTTAGCTGTAGACTATATAGTTGAACATCAGCATGGGAATCCAAACTGTTGTGGATGCAATAATCAGTTTATATTTCTAAATCAAAAAACATAGTGTATTTGTAATCTTATATTTGTTGGATTTTACCTTCTGCCTCATTTGCAAGACAATAAAGGAAAAAGTTTCAAAATCAGATAAGTTTCCATGCTGTTTTTGAAGGAAACATGAGGTACTCAGCACTTAACTCACAGGGTTCTTCACTCAGAAAGAAATGTTGCCCACAGCGCTACAGATGCTTTTAGAATAAACACTCAACGGCAGGCAAGAATAGCAACATTTGCCAAAGGGCCCAGCTGCTTTCTCAATTCCAGTAAATTGTACGATTTTCTTCTGGATCTACACATTTGTTATTATGAAAGTATTATTCTGCTATTAGAATGCAGAGTGACTCCATCCTCATAGCACCATCCCATCCCCAGGAGGTGAAGCCCAGACCATTCATCTGTATAAAACTACACGCACAGAAATACATCCATTATGCAACTGCAAACAACTATGGCAAAGATTAATGTGGTTTCAGGCCAGGTTTAAGAATGTTTTGCAATAATGGGGGGAGAAACCAAGAAACTGAAAAAAAATCTTGCTGAGATTCCAAGCTGAGTGTTAAAACTTGCTTTAGTCAACAGTTTAATGACATTTTATGTAAGGTTAGTAATACCTAGCTTTCTGCTAAGGGCATAATAGTTAAGGTCTTAAAGTAAATTATCTGTCATGCTCATTTTAAATTATTAGGAAGACTGTGAGAATAGCTTGTTGAATTCTAGATTATTGTAAATAAATATACATATATGCATTTATATATGTATGTAAGTATAAGTCTATAGTATTCTATATTTATATAATTGTAACCCATATTAAATAAAAAAGTAGTTCTAATTATTTATAATGCAGTTGTATATGCACATTAGGATACCAGTCTGTGGTAGATTTTTCTTTAGTAGACAAACATTATAATAGTTATTAATTTGTTTGTTCTATAGGATATACTCTTAGTAAACAACTTTGTCTTAAAATAGATTTCTGTTAAAAGAACTGAGTAATGCAGTGCATGACTGGAGATAAATTAGATTGCAAAAAAAGATTTTATTAATACACGTTGCTTAATATTAGTAGTAACAATTTTTTTTGTCATATACTCCCAAAACACTTCATAGATTTTTTTACAAAGAGCATATCAAGGTGAAGGTAACTAAGAGAAGGGTGAATGTGTACCTTATAGTTCAATTGTGACTGTTTAATTAATGTTTAAACAAGCAATACTATATTGAGATACTGAAGGAAACCAGAGTTTTTTAGGTAAAAAGTCACAATAAATCAATTATTACAGCAATATGCATAGTATAAATTTCTCCTTTGTATAGGCAGAACAATTATTCATTTTTTATTTGACATGAAATGCATTTCCATGATACACATGGGCTTCCTTGGAATGCCCAGAATAATTATAGAATTACCCAATATTTTAGTGACATGACTAATGTGAAAACACATGCATTTAGAGGAGGCTTTTTTATATGATCCTTTTAAGGCTTTTTTTCAGAAGAATTGCATATATTGTTATACTTAGGCTTATTTTAAAATAATAAATGGAGGACTTGCATTCTTCATATGGAAGGCTGGAGGCTGGAGAAGTGAGAACCTAATGAGGTTCAACAAGGCCAAGTGCAAGGTGTTGCGCTTCGGCTGGGGCAATCCCAGGTACTTGTATAGACTGGGAGAAGAACTCCTTGAGAGCAGCCCTGCAGAGAAGGACTTAGGGGTCCTGGTGACAAAAAGCTGGACGTGAGCCAGCAGTGTGTGCTTGCAGCCCGGAAGGCCAACTATGTCCTGGGCTGCATTAAAAAAGGCGTGGCCAGCAAGGAGAGGGAGGTGATTCTCCCCCTCTACTCTGCTCTTGTGAGACCCCATCTGGAGTACTGTGTCCAGGCCTGGGGTTCCCAGCACAAGAAAGATGTGGAGCTCTGGAAATGAGTTCAGAGAAGGGCCACAAAGATGATCAGAGGGCTGGAGTACCTCTCCTATGAAGAAAGGTTGAGGGAACTGGGCTTGTTTAGCTTGGAGAAAATAAGGCTCCAGGGAGACCTCATTGCGGCCTTCCAGTACTTGAAGGGAGCCTATAAACAGGAGGGGGAAC
>NW_010106595.1:0-16838 GCF_000699245.1 Pterocles gutturalis | reverse complement strand
ATTCTATGATTCTATGATTCTATGATTCTATGATTCTATGAATATGGAAACTTATGGACATTACCCAAGAACTTACCCAAGCAGAAATGCTCCCAAAATATATTTGCTTAATTTACAAAGCCAGAGAAGAACATATAATTTAGAAATTATTGTCTATGATTTCAGTTTCAAATATCAACATAGTACATTTACATTCCTAGTCAAAACCATGTAATATTTTTAATTTTGTTATTTTAATAGAGAAAACTGGGTTTTCGTTTAGTAGAGTATCAACTTTTTTTTTTTTTTTTTTTTTCAAAGCAATGGTTTGATTTCAATTGAATTTGAAAATTCTGCTAAGGAATTTCCTTCATCTGTCTTTTGACTTTCATCATTTGTTACATGGTTGCCAACCTAGCCAAGGCATCTGCAAATGAAGTAGAAGGTCACTCTGGCCTTGACTTATCCAGGTGTTAAGAGCAAGGACTTTGCAAGGGGAGCTGTTGAGTAAGAACTTCTCAGGCTGAGACACACTTCAGTCTAGACATCTGACTTTCTGAATTAACTACCATGACAACTACCAACACTTACAAAAAAGTGGATATGTCTGCTTTTTCTGTGCTATAAACTAATCCAGATATTGTCTAAATGATTTGAGCATACTTAGCTGAATAGATTCTTCTGAAAGCTCCAAAAGGCTATAGATGCTTCTGCACTGATTCTTGCCATTTTTCCAAATAAGAGCTGCTACACAGATGGCATACAGGGAGCACAAAAATAGAGATTCTGAAATATTTTTAGGTACCATGGGAATCTGATGGAAATTAATATAGAGCCACAAGTCACCCTCTGGAACATGAGCATTAGAGTCTGCATAATTTTTTTTGTTTGAATTTTTAATGTCAGTATCTAGTCTTCTCTGACTGTTTTCCTCTAATGAAGTAAAAAATACTACTTTTTTGTGGAATAGTGATGACAATAAAAGCAACAAACAAGAAGTTCCCATGTTAAGAAAACTGTGGATTTCTCAGATACATTCTGAAAAGTAGTAGCCATAGAAAAGACTTCTTAAAAACATTAAAATGTCTTTCATCATCCTCACTGTAATGCAAGTACACACTTTATTAAAAGTACAAATAAAAAGACAAATTATTTGAATATTAGAGTCTTAATTTTTTATATGATCACAATTTTTCAGTACCTTGTTTCAAGAGTGCTGAAAATTATGAAATAATGTATCTGTTCATAAATGATTTTCAGTAGTTTAACTCAGTGCATAGGCAAGTTACAGTTTTAGTAAAGAAGTTTCTAATAGTCAATAAAAAGTTAATGAAACCAATTTAATAATATGATATTTCGTGACAATGAGCAAATGCAATTTCAATTATAGATACATTCAAAATACATTGTTAATGATGTTGTTAAACTATACATGTTTAGCTGGTATGCACATATGTAGTTATTAGAAGCTCAGTTTTCAGAGACCAGTTTTCAGTAGCTGCAAATATGTGGTGCTCCAAACGAAAAATAATTTACTAGCTTAGCAGTTGTTTTAATACACCTGAAGAATCAATGTACTGCACACCACACTGGTCAATAGGGGAAAATGTAAGAGGTTTAAAACATTCCTTAATCAACAGTAATCATGTGTTTATGAACGTGACTGCATTTCAGCGACTGCATTTCTAAACATGATATATTTATTTAGTTGAACAATGGGCTTTAGGAAAAAAAAGTAAGAAAATGGTCTATTGAAAAAGAGTTTTTGAAAAGTCACATTGAGAATAAAATATTAAAGAAAGACTAAAAGAAAAAAAATTGTTGATGGACTGTGTGGCAACAGAGGAATTTAAACAAATGCTATATATTTGATCAGAAATTGTAGTCTTCAGTAAAATTCAGATTTCTAGAAAAGACTTAGATTGGGGGTTTTTGGGCTAAATGTGTTTCCACCTTTTACTTTCAATTGTTTGTAAAAGAGAGTGAACACAAACTTGAATGTGACTACCACATCCCTTGTATGCTTTGATCGTGGAAAAGGTATTGTCTGGTAAAAAGATTTGATGTTGAAAGTCTGGTCCCAGGCTTTCTACAGTAAGATGAGCTGTATTCTCCTCTGTCAAGTCGAAAACAGAGGGAGTTTTGTCTATGACCACATAAGCATAAAAATAGCAGATGTCTTTACTTTCAGCAGCTTCAGGTGATCACCCTGAAAAAGCATTCATCAGCGAACACACAATAGAGACCGCTAGATGTCAAAAAGAGATGGTCAGAATGATCAGTGTTCCCTGTGTTTCACCAAGCAGTGGCACTATGTCCTCCTCTGGCTGGGTAGTCTGGTTTCTCTCTCTGTGTAGTGATACTTGTCTCAATGCTTTCAATAACAGAAAAACAAACCTTTTGGTTGTAACAAGTATTTTAGAACTGCCGACCAAGACATATTAAATAAATAAAATATTAAAAGTACTAATTAGGGAGGTAATTTCATGAAACTATTAACACCCTGTACTTTGTTGTTTTACTTATGGAATTGAAAAGAACTAAATACTTTTAAAAAATGGACAAAGCATATTCCTATTACTTTTTTCCATTGGAGTAAACAGAATTTACTAGAAAAATAAGTATCCAAAAAGAATATACATATTTTTACATATATTTAGTTTAATTTAAGAAAATACAACACACCTTTGAGCTTGTTATTTTAAAAAGAAAAACAAGTGGCCAAGGTTATGTCTACCATAAAAATGGCTGACAAGTTTGGTCTTTGCATAAGCTGAATTTTGCTTTTAGTTCCTTCCATCAGCCACTATAGCTTAAGTGCTACGTTTTCTTTTTTTTCTCCGATATAATTTTTAAGTAAAACGGCATCTATACTTCACAAGCTTAAACATTTATGTTCCCAAACTGACTTAAGACACATCTCAGATTAAATTTTAGTAGCATTAGCTAATGCGCAATAAAATGTTTTTAACTAGTTGTTTAAAGAAAATCATATTCTGAGTACTGGAAAGAAGAGGTTGTATAGCACAGAGACAAGCTTCTCTCTAAAACACAACAGTGATGATTAAGAGTCATCTGTTCTGCTACTATGTAAGCTTGGTATGATCATTAACCATAACAATGTATGACTTTTAAATGGAATTTAGTAATGCATGAAAGTGAGCAAAATCACAATATCACAACAAAGAGCTTGGCTCAAACAGGAAGTGCCAGATACAATAGAAAAAAATATTTCAGATAGTTTATTTGCCTTTAAGTTACGACATAGTTTACTTTAGTTTACTTTTATATGTACTTCAAAATACTTAAATTATTGAAAAATAATACATATAACTGAGACATCTTTTAAATGTCATACTAAAGACAAACATGTCCTTTCAAAATATCACAAGGAACAGAGGACAATAGTTCATAAAGAAGAAGATGTATCCCTATGAATCCCAAGTTGCTCTGTCAGGGAGATGGATTAGGTATGCAACTAGCTTGTGGTGTGACCTGAAAAGACAAACTTTTGAGTCCCTCACAGGGACTGTGATTAGGGATTCAGATCAGCTGTTTGTCTGACAACTTCAGAGAGTGAATTGCAACAGTCATCACACCACACTATGTACAATTAAAATAAATATGTAAACAAATATTCCATGTAAGAATCTCAAAAAGTCTACACACAGAATTTGTCTGTATGAAAATTAAACAAGAACAAGAAATTAAAATAATTAGCAAGCCCAATTCAACATCCTACTAAATGCATAACTAATGGATATGCGATGCAATTTATGCATAACATTATTATTCCTTCCAATACCCACATCAACCTCATTTCTTCTGAATCTATAGTTTACATTGTGTAAATTGTACACAACTGCAGGTAAGTGCACTGAAAGGATATAATTCACTAGGTGTGCATATAGTATACTTGGATCTCTCTTCTCCCCTCACCTTCCGTTCTTGCTCTTATTAGGTGAATCTGTTAAATTCCTCAGTGAGTTAGAAAGAACTTTCTCAGAAAACAAAATCTGAGAATTCAAAAAAATCAAAAACCTGGTGTTACTGTCAATGTCAAAACTGTAACTAAAGTAAATATGTAAGGAAAATTATTCAATGTGCATCCCTTAGTCAGAATGGCAGTTTTCCTACTGATAGTTCTGAGTTGGATCCAACATTTAACAATGTGCAACAAGGATTCACTGCTTCTGAAAGGACATAGTAGAAGAGGCATAGAACGGTGCCTAGGGTAGCCTCCAGGCCAGAACAATAACAATCCCACATGACTTAGTAGTTGGCATGCTTGAGGGTGGCTTTAAAGACCCTTGTGTTGCAGATTCCTGGGATGATATGTCCTGCATCTATAGTACTCTTCAAGGTTGCTATAAGTTGAAAACCTTTCCTAGAAATGTTCTAATGATGCTTTTTGCAAGAATGGATGAGATTTGTAGTCAGGCAGAGCTCAGGCTGAATGTAGGCAGTTTACAAAATACCTTACCTGTTAATGATTCCAGGACCTAAGGGGATCAGAGGTTTCAGAGTGCTTCTTCAAATGCTTTCACAATTACAGAATTCCACAAATCTCTCTGTCTCCACTGAGCTGGTACAAGGGGACACCTCTTCTTCATGCCCTTTACATCAAATAGCCGTGTTAAAGTAAATGTATTATGCTAGCAATCAGAGTGGGATAATTCTCTGTCTCCTTTTCACTGTTCTAAAGTCCTCTGCAAGATTGAAAGCACTAAAGAATCAGGCACAGTAGGGGCACAGAGAGTACAGGCATAACTTTATATGCCTTCAGTCACATTAGCTGTCCGAGAATCTATAATCTGCTCTTCTGAATGTAGATCTCTGAAAGTAAAAAAGGAGTCATAAAAGGAGTCATTTGGTAATCAACTGCATTAATTTCAAACTGGAATAATTTCACTGAGGCAGAATGAGCCAATGCTTAATTCAACACTTCTATTGTAGCTGTTAACCTCAGCGCCAAGGCTCCCAGAAGAATATGGCTTCAGAAAAACCTAGCATGAACTAACTGTGGCTAGTAACAAAATGTATGCCACTCTTGTTTCTACAGATGGAATACGGTGAGACTAAAATGTTTCTCTAAATATGTTACTGAAAACAAAACCTCAGCACCAAAATTGTGTCACTGTTAGAACTTCATTTGGTATCTGTAACCGTCTTGAGCCCCAGACTATGAACAGAAGATTAAAGAAATATGACATAATACTCCAGTGTCCTAGTTAGAACTATGTATTTAAAAACCTGCAGAAAAGTGTCTTGAAAAAAGGAATGGTATTTGTATTTCCAAACCATAGGTGACAATGAGGATGTTTATTCCCATCTAAATCTTGATTATTTAAATTATTTTTTCATATTAAAAGCTCAGGGAGAGAAAAGAGATGGCTACTGTTAAGAGAACACAGTTACAGGAATATAAATAAATTGCTAAAAGGAACCTAGTGCAAATTTTACTTTGTGAACAGTTAAGCAATTTTATTTTGCTGCAGGACCATGAACAATGATTGATGTGACAGTTAACGTTAGATACTTGTTCTGACCTCCGCTGGAAGAGCATTCTCCATTTTGAAAGGTTTGACTTTACATCTAGCAGCTACTATTCGTTGTTTCTGAAGAAGATAGAGGAACTCAGATGCAACATCTAAGAGGATGGAGAAGGTTACTGACTTCCTGCATTTTAACAGATTCTTCATGCTAAAAGAATGCCTATTATCTAGGGGCATAGAATAGAGTTTTTCTATAGCTTTAGGGCAGATGAGAAAGATATGCTGGTTACTCAGTTGACATAGGTAGCTTGTATATCCCAACTTTAACACGGCTTGGGTGTCTTCTGTTTCTAGACAGCTTCATATCTCCCATTTGAAGTTCTACCAGAATTGCACTAGAATTATATGCTAAACATTGAACTGTACTTCTTTCTTTTCCCTGACAAGCAGTTTGAAACCCATAAGCGTCCTAATTTTAACTACTAGTTAGAAAAACAGGACAATGGAGAGAGTCCAGAGGAGAGCCACGAAATTAATCAGAGGGCTGGAGCACCTCCCGTACAAGGACAGGCTGAGAGAGTTGGGGTTGTTCAGCCTGGAGAAGAGAAGGCTCCATGGAGACTTAATAGCAGTCTTCCAGTACCTGAAGGGGGCCTACAGGAGAGATGGGGAGGCACTCTTTATCAGGGAGTGTAGTGAGAGGGCAAGGGGTAATGGGTATAAGCTGAAAGAAGGTAGATTTAGACTAGACATCAGGAAGAAGTTTTTCACTGTGAGGGTGGTGAGGCACTGGAACAGGTTGCCCAGGGAAGTTGTGGATGCCCCATCCCTGGAGGTGTTCAAGGCCAGGCTGGATGAGGCTTTGAGCAACCTGGTCTAGTGGAGGGTGTCCCTGCCCATGGCAGGGGGGTTGGAACTTTATGATCTTTAAGGTCCTTTCCAACCCAAAACGTTATATGATTCTATGATTCTATAACACACTTATGGCATGGCTTCAGTTGAGGTCTGTGTGACCAGACCTCAGTTTAAATGGAGTATTGAGGCTGCTGGCAAGGTTCGTTGAGGCAGCTAAGGCCTATTAGTGCACTCAGACCCCTGAGAAGTATACTGTTAAAAACATAAAGTTATTTATGCAAGTAAGATTTTTCTCAAAGTGAATGATACACTCATCCTTCTTGCTGCTTATTCCCTGCTGCATGAGAACAAGCTATTTTAAAGTATGTTGGAGGCTTGAACTGCTATAAGGTACTTAATTTCTGAGCTTGTTAATAGTGATCCTATGCCTGAAAATAAGTAATCTATTGACATGAAAGTGTTTTGCTTCATATTTACTAGTACAGATTTTACTTATTTTTCACTGACATCCCAAGGACAAAATGAAGTAGCCATGCATTAGTAAAGGTGCTCTCTAAAGAACTTACTGCTCTTCTGTACAAATATGCATGCTACCTTTTAGCTACTATTCCATTCATTATTTTTTCACACACATGTGCTAAACTAATTAACATCTGTCTGATTTGAGTACTGCATACTCAAGTGTGCTGCATACATAGAATACCAAATATACCAGAATTCCCATATATCAAGGACTAGATGTCATATATTCTGACATGCCTGACAAGTTTTCAGAAAAATGGAGTCTTTAGGTTATTCAAGTAACAGGGGTTATGGAAGTTAGTAATGAAAACATCACCATCTGTTGTCCATAATGTTCCACTTCTATTGTCCAAAAGGGGAAAGGAAAATTGAAAGTATTAATAATTTGGATACAGTAAATGATAACCCCTTACTTCCAGAAGTCTTATAATTGGGAAAAAAAAAAAAAATCACTTCAGCTTTATCTTGAAATTGCTTTTGTTCTGGAGCCTTAAAACCAAAAAACCTGGGCCAGGAATGCATGTAGCAATGAATGCCAGAGTCAGAAGTTATTCCATGCACAATGATGCAACATAAGACCTTTTATATGCACTTTTTTGTTGTTGTTGTTAAGATTAGTCTTTCTTGATGTTTTATAGTATTCCATGTATCAGCAGCCAAGTACAATTTACAAGTTTCCTAATTTCTGAAGGTCTGTCTGTCCTTTAGAGGTCAGGAATCTTTCAATTTTCACTGCTCATCAAACAAAAAGCAGAACACCGTTGAAAAGAACAGCAGGGGAGAGAGACAGGAACCACAGATCAAAACGTAGCAGCAGGGAAGCAAGTGAAAACAGCATGAAGAACTGGGTAACTAAATGTATTGGTGAAGAGGAGAAGAAAGTGGAGCTCAGACAGTCAATTTAAAGTGAGCAGCTAGTGTAACATTTGCATGTTTGTCCTGAGCGGTTGCACACATTTTTCTGTTCACAGATTTCAGAAACTTTTTAGTGTCCTCAGATGTGAAAAATTATCTTTAAGGTCCTTTCCAACCTTAACCATTCTGTGATTCTATGATTCTATGAAAACCAAGTATATTCTGACTGTCTTGTTAATATTTGCTAATATGCTTTCAGTGCATCCTTGTAATACTCATAAGACAGTCTAAGGCAATACAAAATCTTAAACCCTTAGGCATGAGATGCAGCACTGGGACAGAGACCAAGAGAAATAGTGGTATAAAATCACAGAATCATTTATGTTTGGAAAGACCTTTAAGAGTACTGAGTCCACCTGTAAGCCAAACACTACCAAGTCCACCACTAAACCATATCCCTAAGCACCACATCTACATGTTTTTTAAATACCTACAGGCATGGTTACTCAACCACTCCCCTGGACAGCCTCTTATAATGCTTGACAACTTTTCAGTGAACAATTTTTTCCTAATATTCAGTCTAAACTTCCCCTAGCTCAATTTGAAGCTATTTCATTTCATCCTATCACTTGTCACTTATACAAGTATACAAAGCATGAAGCAGTCATATATGAGAATATCTTATTAATTATTATTCTTGATTTTGCCATTATGAGTGTTGTTCATCCATCTGATACTTTGAATTAGTATAATTGTTTTCATATTTTTTGTCATGATTGACCTTCTGTCCAGGGCCAAATAAAAGATGTCTTTGAACAGATGAAAAGGAATCAAGAGGAATTCCAATTTATGTTTGCTCTTCAAAAAAAAAAAAAAAAAAAAAAAAGTGAGTTTTAATGTTTTTTCTGGTCTAAAATGTGATTATAAGTTAAAAAACTGATCCTGTCTGAATCAAAATTATATTTTGATGGCATTCTAAATATACATGAAGGGAAATATAATCATTTTTAAGTTCAGGCTTTAAAAATATTGGATGTATGAAAAGATAAAGAAATAAAATATTCCCAAACCTTTCCATTGTTTCCCTGTTCTCACTTATTTAATCTTTTTCTCAGTTTTCTGAAGTGAGAAGGGAAAAGACCATAGGTTGATTGCTAAGTCCTGTGATCTGTCAGGAAGCTGAACATTTCCGTAGCATGGTGTCCGAGAAAGAAGATGTTTTTGAGAGTGGAGGGAAAGGCAGGTGTACTGGATTTGCATGGCAAGGTTTTGGTAGTCAAATTTTCTGAGCAGATCTTTGAAGATGCCGAAGTCTGCTCTCCTGACATCTAAGGTCATGAGCTTGCTTTTCATCCTCCTTCTGACCTTCAGGATCTTGAACTGCACCATCTCATGGCCACTGCAGCCAAGACTGCTTTTGACCTTCCGTTCTCCAACAAGCCCCTCCTTGTTGCTGAGTATGAGGCCCAGCAGAACACCTCTTCTTGCTTCCTCTGTCACTTGGAGGAAAAAGTTATCATCAGTACACTCCGGGAACCTCTAGGCTTTCTTATGGTCTGCTATGTTGTCCTTCCAGGAGATATCTGGGTGATTGAAGTCCCCCATGAAGACCATGGTTTGCAAATGTGAGGTTGCTCCTATCTATCTGTAGAGGGCCTCATCCACTTTTTCTTCCTGGTCAGTTGGACTACAGCAGACACCCACTCTAGTGTTACCTTTGCCTATATTCTCTTTAATCCTAACCCATAAACTCTCCCTCAGATCCTCATCCATCCCCAGCCAGAGCCCCGTGTTCTCCAGCTGCTCTCACACATAAAAGACACAAAATTTCCGAGACTGAGACAATTTTATTGTTCTATGATGTGCTGATGTTCTGTCATGGTGGAAGAGCAGATATCAAAGTAGTATAAGAGAGATCAGCAGTGGATAGTATTTCTTGAAAACGAGAAAAAACTAAGCAAAGTAAAGCAAAGCAAAACCATGCAGATAAAATGTTAAAAGGCTTTCTTTCTTTTTCTGAATGCATTTTTTCAAAGCCAAACACAATTAACTTTCAAATTCAGTGAAACAATCTTAAAGGAAAAGACAGGATTTTCTTCTTTGTAACATTCACAGGAGCAGGAATACTCACAGAATAGGGTAATTTTGATTACTTTTATGTCAACTCCAACAGTGTTACTTCTTTTCCTGCAAAGCATATGATTTAATATACTTGTTAGTATAAATGTTCTCCTTACTTAGCTTTTCAGTATCACTAGCATTTATACAGTCAGATTAGGTTGTTATGATTTTTTCTCACCTAACTTCAGACGTTAAAACAATGTTAATACCTACATTTAGACCCCTATGTGTCTAAATTACCATTGCAGATAGACTTACTCTTCTTAAGGAAACCATAATGTAATTTGCACCTGAATATCTTCAGTTCTGCTCATAAAGGTATTTTCTTCCGTATTTTGTAGGCTGTCACATTAACTTTATTACTGTGTTAGTTTGTTTTCTTTTGTTTTTGCAGACTTAGGTTTTCAGGTGTTAACTAGAATCCAACACAAAATAGTTTGCTGAAGTAGTAAGATACATTATTTATTTTATTTTATTTTATTTTATTTTATTGTTTATTTTATTCTGATTAAATAATTTTCTTCTGTCTAGAGAGCTTTTTTTATTATGTCTTAATATGCAGCTTTGAGGTTAACGACCTTTCAATATCTTTTTTGAACTTCGTTATCGTACTTGAAAGCCCATCGATTCTCAAGTAATATTTTGTCAGTCTACTCAACAGACAGTAGCCTATAGTTACTTTGATTAGTATGAGCATTTTGAAATACATTTAGAAATGTATTTCACCTAGCCCATAGATCTGTGGATAATAAAGGATGCTAATACACATACACAAAACTGCAATGATTTGCAAAAATGCCAAGGTTAAAGATTGCACAGATAGGTATTGTGATGGGTCTTCCGAAATATATTTCTCTCTAGTGCAAAGGGATTGTTTGGTAAATTTTAAAAGAGGGTATGTAATGATAAATCTGTTCTATAACCAGTCCCCCATGTACAACTTGATCACTAACCAATTGCTTTCAAAACAGAGAATTAGAAGTATCACAAGTTGTATGTGTAGTTCATTCTACAATGTTTTGAGTAAAAGCAGTAATCACCATTTCTTATTTTAAAATGCTCATAGCTGACGTCGAGACAATGTGTTTCACCTCTTCCTTGAGACAGGGGATTTAAAGTTAACAAGGGATCAAAGAATAACTAATTGAGAATAGCTGTTTGGACAATATATGATTAACGTTTGCCATGTTTGCTAAGACAGGATGAGAGGATCAAAGCTGTGATTATAGGGGAGGAACTGCTAACACAAACGAGAGGAGAGTATACAACACCTGCAAGGCTGCAGAGATAAAGGAGACTGCTTGGGCCTCTAAACAAACTGGGAACCGTCCTGGTTCTTTGGACTGAGACCAAGAGACCAGAAGGTGAGAAGTTCAACTCCAATGAAGACTCGTTTTACTTCATCCCGTCGACCACCGGACGACCACCAGGGAGCACTGCGCAGGCACAGACTTTAGCTAACTATAATACGAAGCGGGGCTAGGCTGGGCTAGGTAATTAATATGAATGAATGGATTATGAAACTTAATGCATATGCAACATTTTAGGGAATAAATAGAGGGATAGGTTTTGCAAAAAAGGCGCGCATGTCTTTGGTGGAGCTATCCCCCATGCACCTCAGCGCTGAAGAAACTACATACCTACTTTACAACTTTCACGAGCTGTGGAGTTTTTCCGCTTCATTCTGTTTTCTGGTGTAGAATATTTAGGTGAATTTCATTAGTCTTTTTTACAGTCTCTTGCTGTATTATCTTTGGATACCCTTTTATTTTTTTAATAGCTGTGAGAGCTTGTTGGGGGTTTTTTGTGTAACACAAACTGACCTTGTTGTTGATTTCAAAATGTACAGTACAATATAATTTTTAACATTTTTTTTTACCATTTTCAATGGCTTATTTACAGACTTTAGTAAGTATTGTAGTATTGTAGTGTTGTGTGAACTTGCTCCTCTAACTATTTTTTTTTTTTTTTAATCTTAATTTTCTATATTATGGTAGAGGAATTTGACCCCAAGAATTTGCATCCCAGTTGTGCATTTCCTTCCTTGAAGGATATGGTACACCAATTAATGCATAAAAAAAAAATAATGGGTGGTTTTGTGGGTCAATATACCTTCATGTTACAGTGAGGGAATTTGTTGTTGTTCTGGCAAATGTGTTATACTATGCAGCAGAATTTAAGTTCTCTGTATCATTTCACAATATTGAGACACTCATTAAAAAAGGGCAGGAATTGTGTTTCTAGGAATTTTGACACTGAATAGAAAGAGTACTTACAGACTTCTTGTTCTTGAGTGATTTCTGAACAATTGACTTCGACCAGAAATATATTACTTGAAGCTGCAGAAGAGCAGTCCATGCCTCTAATAGTGAGGAGTAATAGAAGTAAGGGTAAGCAAAAGCAAAAGAAGAGTTCTGAGAAAACTAGGATGAGGAGTGTGGAGCCATATTATCAATGCATGGATTTTTTTGTTGTAGTGGTAGTACTAGAAGAATGATCACAAATGTGGCATAGCTTCCTGTAGGAAAACCATGTTCATCTGTGGGAGGCAGGGACAGTGATTAAAAGAAATATGTTCCTGAATACTAGACATAATGGCTACTAAGACTGTTCTGTTTCAGGGCATATATAGCTTAAAACCAAAAAAAATAAAAGGAAGGAGGAAAATGAGAAGTTGAAGGACAGTAACATTTAGTCAAATACACGAGAAAGTTAATTTAACAAAAATTAACAGCTCCATGATAAATCTCAAACCATAAATGTTAGAGAGATTTACCATTTTAGAGTTGCGTATCTAATGGATATTTCAGGAAAATTCTTCAGACATCTGTCTGTCCTGAATAAATTCTGGGAATTAAGAAGTTAAAAAATAACATATAATGTGATGGATGTGAGGACAGGCAACTGGGTGTAAGAGAAGTTGGTACTTACACAAGTTAGAATGAGCTTACTAGGAAAGCAGAGAATAAGAGTGTTGAAAAGTTGGATGTCCAAGATAAAAGGCTGTGCTGAAGTACTGGAAAATTTGTTAGTAAGTCCTGAGGAAAAAGACTGTAACAAACACTTGTGACAGTGACAGAATAAGAAAAATTAAATCTGAAAGACAAATACACAATACTTATCCAACAAAGAAGAGGCCTAAGAGGCAGGGAAATTGTTGCTGTCTGTGGCAAAAGATAATTTTTTGCCAATTGGATGGGTAACAACAAAACTGAGAGATAGACTCAGATAAAGATTCCCTGGGCAGTTAAACATTATGTGATCATTTCCCATGCTAGGAATCGACACTGAATGTATAACTCTGAACCTTCACAATTTCATCAACACTGACTATGATAACATTTGCCAAATTTTAAAACAAATTTATTGCAGAGAAGCTGGCATAATTTCTGGATATTTACAAATGTTGTGTCATAAATATAGTACGTTTCAAACTCTCTGGAACCCACAACTGCAGCCCATGGTCACAGCAAGGGTCTTATACAATAGATGCACAAATGGTACCATATGCAGTTATCATGAAAAAATATCCAGTGGGAATTATAAACACAAATCCCACACTTCCTTTTTAGGCATTGAGATCAGGCCTAAAAAAAAACTGTTCTTTTCCTTCTGTACTTGTTTACTTCACAATAATATAATTATTGCTCTCTGCGGTGTAAAGAAATTTTGTACAATTACATATTTACATTTTAGTTAATTGTTTAAGATAGTATCTTGGTGTTTTGACACAAGGCTTTTGTACTATCATACTACCCAGTGGCATATCAGCACTGGATACATTAGAAATATATTTTTAAAATAACTTTATTATTTATTAATACGAACATGATACGTACTTTCTAAACTTTAGAAATATATTTTTGTAAGTTTTCTATCAAAACAAATGAAAGTTCTTCTACATCCCAAGAGTTTAGTTACCAGAATATTACATTTGTATGAATTTATAATTATTTTAAAAGTTGTAAAACAGTTTATTTTGCAGGCACATTATATTTAGATAACTGTTCAGGTCAGGTATCTTAGAAACAGAGTCCAAATAAGGTCTAAAAGGTCATGAAACACTCAGAGCAGGCAAGCAACTGTACTGCTCTTATAGAACCCCATCTAAAAGAGTTCCTTAAAGCTAAAAGCCAGTGAGTCTAACTTTCTTCTGTGGGAAACTGGTAGAGGGACATTCATGCTTCATCTGGGAGGACAAGCTGGAGGCTTTGTGGTTTTGTGAGGTTGGGTGGGCTTGCAGCAGTGGGAAGTGTATCTCCTACTGCAGTGCAGAATGTACCCAGTCTCTGTTGACTCAGAGAAAGTGGACCAAGGCTGTCCACTGTCACCCATTGTGGATGACATGGGGTAGGGAGGGAACTGACAGTACAAAGCAGCCAAACTTGCATGCACGCCTCAAAAGCATTTCCTGTTATTACTGTTAGAGTAGTGGACTAGATGGATCTTTTTTCTCACCAAGATAAGCATTTATTATGTACTCAGACCAACCAAAAATTTTGCATTCTATCATGATTTGGTTTAGCCTGTCAAAGAATTTCACGCAAATGAAGTAATTGTGTTTGCAGGTCTTAATTTTCAATATTCTGTCCTACTATTTTTAGTATTCCTAGATAAATATTTTAACATCTCTAGTCCAGCCAGCCACAACTAGGAGAGACACTACTATGGTGCATAAATCTGAGTGTAGAACATAATTTATGATCTTAGGCATAGAAATCACAAGCAGTGTGACTTTAACGCTGACAGTACTTTCATCAAGTAGCAAATAGTCTTCTGCTCTGACTGGACAAATTAAATCGAATCACAGGAACCTGCTTCACACACATGATTCATTTATGTTCCTGTTTTCAACAGTAAGGAAAAAGAATAAGTAAGAGGTAACATTTTCAAACTAATACAGCAGTTGGGAAACCCTGAAGGAAGGAAAAGGATGTTACAGTATTTAAGTAATTTTGAAAATTTTGTAGTGTCTTTATGTAGAAATAGCTTGAAAATATTTTCTAAAATGCCATGTGTTCCTGAAATGCATATTGAATTGTGTGAATGTAACTATAATGGATATTCAGACTTAACCTATTTCCATCTTTGACAAATTTTGTACTACAACAGGAAATGCATGGGCCAGGCTTAATAAGCCAGCTGAAGCTGTAAGCTATAAATATATGTTAATGTGATATTTCATTTCATGGGGGTTGTGGTGGACAACAAGCTGAAAGAGAGTCAGCAGTGTGCAGCTGCAGTGATGAAGGCAAATTGGATCCTGGGGTGCATCCACAGGGGCACTACTAACAAATATAGAGACGTGATCGTCCTGCTCTTTGCAGCACTTTTCAGGCCACACCTGAAAAGAACTATCCAGTTCTGGGCCTCACAATTAAAAAAAAAAATGTGGACAGAGCAGACAGGGTCCAAAGGAGGGCCACAAAGATGATCAAAATGTTGGAGACTGCCCTATAAGGAAAGACTGAAGTAGTGTCCTAGTTTCATCTGGGACAGAGTCAATTTTCTTCTTAATAGCTAGAATACTGATATGTCTTAGATTTAGTACAGGATTTAGTACGAGAAGGATGTTGACAATACACTGACTTTTTTCATTGTTGCTAAGAAATCAAAGACTTTTTAACTTCCCTTTTTTTGATAGTGTGCAGGTGCACAAGAAGCTGGGAGGGAGCATAGCCAGGGCAAGGGACCCAAACTGGTCAATGACATATTCCATATCATGCAATGTCATGCTTGGTATATAGATGAGGGTTGGCTGAGAAGTGCCCTCTCTCTCTCTTTCAGGTTTGCGTCTTCAGATTTTCTCTCCTTTGAGATTAATCACTAAGAATGGGCTGGGCATTAGTCAGTGGGTGGTGCACAATTGCATTGTGCATCATTCATTTGTATATTCTATATTTATTTTAGTTCTATTATTAACTTAGTCTTACCTCAACCCACTAATCAGCTTAACTTTACCTCTCCCATTCTTTCCCCCTATCCCACCAAGGGCAAAGGAGGGTGAGCAAGGCTGTGTGATGTTTGGCTGCCTGCCACTTAAAACCACAAAAAGTAGTTTGGTCTTTTCACCTTGGAAGAGAGAAGGCTTAGGAGCCCCTCCTCACTGTTATCCGGTGGCTTCAAAAGGGTTGGAGAGTCTCTCTTCACGAGGAGCCACATGGAGAAGACAAGGGGCAATGGGTATAAGTTGCACCAACAGAGGTTTCATCTTTGTGTAAGAAAGACATTTTTCACAGTGAGAATAATCAGTCACTGTTACAACCCCCTTAGGGATATGGTAGTCTCCCCATCATTGCAGGATTTCAAGATGGGAGTGGAGAGGGTGCTAGATAGTCTCATCTAGGGTTCATTTTCCACAAAAGGTGGGACCAGATGATCTTTCAAGGTCCCTTCCAACCTGGGCTATTCTTTGATTCTATGACACTAAAAAAGTCCAGAAAATGGCCACAAGGATGATTACAGAATCACAGAATGGGTGAGATAATTTCTGCCCAGCGTATCCTTCTGAGATATGTAACCAAATCCTCTTAAACTGGAAATTTCTGGAATTTAATTAATACTGAAACAGTGTTACACTAGTACTCTGCCATTTATCAAGTCTATTACTTTCCTTCTTTTCACTGCTTCATATTACTAAAGAGAAGATATTCAATGAACTTCATACATTACTTGAAAAAATTTTCCTTTAAGTGAACAGCTTTGCAGGCAAATTTAATGAAGACATGTTTAATTCTCTTCAATTATTTACAAGATCACATTATGGAGAAACCTGATTATAAGAAGCTTGGAATTAGGCAACATGATAAACTAGACAGAAGCTAGTTTTAGCACACTTGGACCTAGTGTGATAAACCCTACAAAAAAAGACAGTGAATGGATCCTGTATTTCTATTTCAACTTATTTTTTTACTAACTTGGCATTTCTCCATATTTTTATATATATTGTGTAAATATATAAATACATAAAAATAAATATATAATTCTGTTACTAGGGAAAAAGCCCAACCA
>NW_010106594.1:672-14251 GCF_000699245.1 Pterocles gutturalis | reverse complement strand
GACCCCCCCTTGACCCCGAGGAGCCTGGCTCAGACCCAAAACCTTCAGTCCCAGCTCTGACCAGGGATCAGTCCCGACCTCCAGGACTTGCTCCACATAGGGATATATCACAGAACCCCAGGATGGTTTGGGTGGGAAGGGACCCTAAAGCCCACCCAGTGCCACCCCCTGCCATGGGCAGGGACACCTCCCACCAGCCCAGGTTGCCCAAAGCCTCATCCAGCCTGGCCTTGAACCCCTCCAGGGATGGGGCATCCACAGCTTCTCTGGGCACCCTGGGCCACTGCCTCACCCCCCGCACAGGAAAACATTTCTTCCCAAGATCTCATCTCCATCTCCCCTCTTCCAGCTCAAACCCGTTCCCCTGGTCCTGTCCCTGCACCCCCTGATCCAGAGCCCCCCCATCTCTCCTGTAGCCCCCTTTCAGCACTGGGAGGTGCTGGAAGGTCTCCCCGGAGCCTTCTCTTCTCCAGGCTGCACACCCCCAACTCTCTCAGCCTGTCCTCGCACGGGAGCTGCTCCAGCCTCGGACCATCTCCGTGGCTCCTCTGGACTCAAAAATAATCTGAGCAGGCAACAGAAGAACTAGTTCTGATGTGACAGCACAGAGAAGGAAGAAAAATGTTCTTCGATATGAAATGAGTAAAGTCTCCTTAAGAGACAGAGTCTTTTTCTGAACATTTTGATTATCATTAAATAAACTTGTTTTCTTCAGGGCGCAATATCACACACACAAAAGCACGCCTTCTTGCTCAAACAAATCCCTTGGTCTTTCCACCCAAATCCCCCGTGCTGCAAACGGAGCCATGTGGGCACCAGCTCAAATAAGATGCTGTCAGCCAGAAACACAGTTGTGTATTTTTTAGAAAGGTACCTAATTTGCACATAAATTAAAAATATCTCGATTTAGTAGAAATAACTATTTAAATGAGAATAATAAAATGGTTGGAGTCACAAATAAAACAGAATACGAATATTCATTTTAGAGCATTGCTGTTAGCCACGTTATTAAACAAGACATCCAGAGGTCAGGCAAGGCTCTGTGGCTCTGCTGAAGCTCTGCGTTCTGTGCTATGGGACACCAATGGAAAAAAATGAAGATTACTGAAGCCTCTTGTCAAGAGGATAAAAGACGGGTTCACCAACACGAGGAATCACCAGCAAACAAGAATGTTACAGCTGGGTCTTCTAAGGACCCGTCCTCGGCTCACCACCGTCAATCGTTCCTAACACCACCCTGGAGGAAAATAGGAAGAGATCTCAGAAATGTCACACACACCCCGACAGTGTCAGCGCACACGGCCAAGTCAGCGGCACGGCGAACGGAACGGCCTCGTGCAGTCGTTGCCCAGCGTCAGCCTTTCCAGTGCTTCACAGCTAGAAAACAGGGACGGATGCATTGTAAGCACGAAGGGAATTGCCGCTGTCACAACATCCCGTATGTCACAACACACACACGATGTGGGAGGGCAGCAGTGCCCGCAGGACCAGCAACGTCACCCGAGAAAAAGCCATGGGACGATTCCTCGGCTCAGCCAGGGCAGGGGAGACACGGGCTGGAGGAGGGCTGCAGCTCCACCGGTGCAGGATGGGGCTGGGGGTCCCAGCTCACGCCCTACCGCACACCAAGGGAGCCTTCCTCCTCCTCCCCTCCGCACCCTCGTGCCCAGCTCTCCAGCCAGGGCCACCTCCCGCCAGCGGCCACGGGAAGTGGGAGAGGAGAGTCCCGTGCAGCGACGGGTTTTTAAGGACCACAATTCATCGTCTGTGCCAAACGCCATTGCTTTAACTTCTGTTGTTGGCACTGGCTGCTTTTTCACCACCATTTCTATAAAAAATATTTCTATTTTATAATTTCTAGAAAATCCCTTCCTCGTTTAGGGTTAATCATTCTGAGAGCACATATTCGGCCCCCGCAGCATGATAAGAGCTCCGACAGCGCCAAGCCTGGGGTTGTGCATGTGAACAGAGCTGTCCCCATCAGTCCCTGCTCCAGGCATCCACCCCATCCCACGGCCAGCCACATCGCCGGTCTTTATTCAATATCTCAATCTAAGTGAGACAAACTCTTCAAAGAGGCAAAAGACACAGCAAAGGGGGTTTCACATCTTCCTTTGGCCTCAGTTATTAATAAGCCAAATCCAATTGAGAAATCCATCACGCTACCTTGAACCCGAACACTGGGAAAGGTCCCAAGAGCGCATCTCAGGACACGCTGAACGCACTGCAGCTGCCAGTGTGTGCACCCAACCTGAGCTGATCCCCGCCTGATCCAGGACTCCAGCGATCCCGCTCGGCTACATCTTGGAAAGGTGTGTATCCAAACACACGCTTGAAGTCATTAACTAACGACGGGCGCAAGACCCGCAGCAGAAAACAAGAGCAGCGAGGCATCAGATGGCACGCTGCGCAGCGTCAGAACCCGATTAACGGGATTAACGACCGCCAGGAGGAGCCGCAGGCTGGACCCTGCCCGCGGGGGTATCCTGGCAGTCCCCAGGGTGGTCACTGCAGTGACAGCGATGGTCCAAACGAGGCTGCACCGTAGGATGAAACATCCGAGATCCCGTACCCAGGACCGGACCGAGGTCCCCAGCCCTGCCCACCGCCTGGGCGCCGGGTCCGGTGTCATCCACACACCCCCCAGAAGCCGGCAGCAGAGAGACAACTTGAGGGGACGGCCACCGTGTCACACCATCCTCTGCAGCCTCTGCGGAGGCTCCTCACGTTTGGGGTGTCATGAGAATGGGAACTGACGTGGCGGGAAGGTGAGAAACCCCAGAGTGCTCCAACACCAGCAAAAAAAATCTGTGCTACTCTGGAAGTTAAATTATCATTTAGGAAAAGGGAGGATCTCTGTTCAAGCTGAGATGAGAACAGGCTTGATAGGAAGGTTGTCATGCAAGCGAGTGGCGAGGAGGGTCACTGCGTACCCAGGGTTCCTGTACAGACCTGGAGCACACGAGAACAGAAAATACCTGCTGGGACAAACAACACCCCCGAGCAGAACCTCGTGGCGGTGCTTCTCCGCCGTAGGTGTAAACACCACCAGAGGACTTTTCACCTCCAATCTCAGCCGAACACAAACATACCATTCCTCATTAACTGCCAGTTGCAGGCTGGAGTCAAAGAGATGCCACCAGTTTGCATTAAAAAAAAAAAAAAAAGTTTAACGCATCTAGCCTGACAGATTTCAAACTGAGAAAGATGGTAACTTCACATACCACAAGCCACTGGGGTTTCACCCAGCGCTTCCCCCACGCTGGCTGAACCACGGTGTAACTTTCAGCTCCTAAAATTGAATATAGAGAGAATATATCCCACACGAAGGAGAGTTACTGAGGCTGCTCCAGAACTTGCCACGGCGTGCAGACAGCCTGGGCGCAGCCCCAGCAGGAGAGCAGCCAGCTCCCAGTGCCCCGGGCAGAGGGTTTACCCCAACAGCAAGCAGGAGGGTGACAAAGCACTGCCACGCACAGCAAGAACTTCTCCCCAGTGACTTATTCCTCTGCTATTTGTCCTCGCATCGTCTCGGGGTCCAGCCCGTGCTGCTGCACACAGCCAGAACGTTTCTGTGCGACTGCGATGGGTTCCTCTCCTTCTCCCGCTACTCCCCAGTTCCACCCTGTGTTAAACATTGAGGACTGCCTTTCTCTTCTCTACAGGCTGAACCATCGCTCAGGCTTGGCTCTAATTTTAGAATAACGGTAACTTCTCAAGTACTTTTTTTTTTCTTTTTTACACCCTCAAAATGTACCTACAGGAAGCAACTGTGAAATTTTTCTTTTAATCTCGTTCAAAGACCGTTCATCCTCCCTGGAACATCTTCCCAGCGGTCCTGCAGCACCGACCTGCGAGCAACGGCAAATTGGGCTGGGACGGATTCCAGTGCGGCTCTTCCCTGCCCTCCCGCCCAGCAGCGGCAGGGGAGGGGGAACACGGGCTGTGGAAACCCACCCCGAAAGCAGCTGAAACGGAGACACCGACCCCAGGCTGTGAGCTGCAGAGGCTGGACCACACCGCATCTCCCTGCCAGCCCTGCTGCAGGGATGGCACCCAAAGCACGGGATATTGCACGGTGTTATTCCAAACCCATTAACTGGATTGAACCCTGCAGAAGAGCTTTGCTCCCAGCAGGGATGGCCAGCTCGCCCTGGGAGCTCCCACACGCTGCCCATGCCAGGGACCCGCTCTGCTCAGAACCCAGCACAGGGCACACGTGCAACACGCACACCGGGGCATTCGGGGACCTGCGTGCCACCGGGCTGCAACCCCCCGTCTCCAGCAAACCGAGTGCTGATGGTAAAAATACCAACAAGATGTGCAACAAGTGAAACATTTCCCTCCTACTGGGGACAACTTGGGTGACAAGTCCCAGACAGCGGCTGCAGCGCGTCCCGGGCGGAGAAGGACTAGGAGGTGCTGGGAAGAGCCCGCGCAGGTATTCTGGTGGCCCTGATGAATGGGGCAAATGGGCATCATCCTTCCCATCTACGGCACAGACACATCCCCTGCCGACCTGCTGGAATCTAAATCTTAGATGGGGTTACGGGACTTCTCTCCTGCAAAATAAATTGTTCATGAGCAAGGGGAGATGCCGCTGTCTGAAAACCCAGCAGGCTGCAGAGGGGGATGTTAATTTCCTGGGGCTGAGTAGGATTGTGGAGGGATGGTTTTTTCCCCAGGTCAAGAGGGGTGGAAGAAAAGGTTACAGAAACCAAGAGGAGGATGAATCATTTTTATGAGGGATCTATACTGCAAAGTCTTTGAGAAAGCAGTGCTGTGTTCGCTGCCTCAACAGCCAGCAAAGCCACTACACACCGCCTTCGGCCAGGGATGAAGGGAACGCTCGCGTTGCATGGGGCTGGATTCCTAAAACCTCCAGGGTTTGGGCTCCCCCACCCTCCGTTTTGGCAGAATAAATGGTGTTTGTAATGACCCGGGCTGCTGCAGAACCTGCCCACCCAGAGAGAAGCGCCTGGTGTCAGGGCCCATTTGCAAGATCCCCGGCAGACGCATCCCTGGAGACGCGGAGGATAAAAGAGCATCGCTGCTCTGCCGAACAGAGAGCAGACGCATCACTGGGATTTTGTGAAGGAGGGCTGAGAAATTAAGGACAGCGCTCATGCACTGCAGCTTCTTCCATCTTTGCTAAACACCGAGCGCTGGGAATACCATCAGTTATTTATTTCTTCTCCCGAAATCTTAGTTGGACATCTGCCCACGGTCCCATCACTTTACAGATCAACCTGAAAGCTCTGGGTTAAAAATTCAGTATAGGGGCCTTCCCAAGGTTTTCAAAGCATCTAGGAGAGAGCAGGCTCAACTTAGCAGCGCAGTGGCCCCTTCTCTCTCCATGCACCATTTCCCTGCAGCTCCTTAATGGAGATACAGAGCAGCAGACAAGAAAACTCCCAGACCTTTTGCAAAGGGAACGTTTCCTCCCTGTGTTTGCATCCTCTTTAGTTCCAGGTTTGACCAGATTCCCGCACCTGAGAGCCCTGGCACCCACGGAGAGCAGCACTGTTTGATGGACCCGGGATGAGGATGCTCAAAGAGTCCCCGGAAAGCTGAAGGAGGACAAAGCCAAAAACCAAAACCATAGATCTAGGAGATTTGGGGTTCCTGGAGATGGTGGAATGAGGGATGGCTCCTGAACAGAGAACACTTACAGAAGCTTGTGGCATTGTTGCCTTTAGCAAGAGGAGGATTTATCACTGGTGACTGCCTCCGCTGTGGCCGTTACGCTCAAACATCGCCGTGGGCTAAGGGATCGCTCCACAGAAACGGAGCAAAGGCACTGTCCATGCAGTGTTTAACACTGGACACATCATCCTCCGACCTGAGGCAGAAATCCTCCCTGCCCCACGGGCTTTGGGGGCAAACAGCCCCCCCGGGGCGTTGCCGAGCCCCCCAGCCCTGCGGGGACATGGTACGAGTCTGTCTCTGCCTGCCTCTGTCCCAAACGCCTCCTGGCACATTTCTGCCGAATTCAGGGGGGAAAAGACGTTTTCCACGACCACTGGCTGGCAGGAGGCAGGGATGCCAAGCAGGGACTCCCGCCTCCGCTGCACGGTGCCGGTCCCACCGGCTCTCGGGGCTGTCCCTGCACGCAGGGGGGGCTCAGCAGCTGGGTCTGCAGCAGCTTCCCACTTCCCAGAGAAGGAAAAACCCCCTCCCCAGCATCTCTCCTCATCTCAGAGACCAGGGCGCAGCACTGCTGTCCCCCGTGGCGTGGGGCTTGGCCGTGGGACACTGGACCCTGGCCAGCTGGGGGGGTCCTGGGGACAATTCCCAGGCACCTGGCGATGGGTTCGGATGCAAGAACCGTACCGAAGGCTCCTGTGCTTCAACAGGGAGGCTTCCCTAGAGCCTGCGAGCGAGCTTCAAGAGCAAACCCAATGACAAAGGCAGCTCCCACAAACCCAGCCTTCCCCATTCTGGAAGAGGATCTTAAGCAGTAAATGAACGCTCTCCTTCCTCTCTACATCCTTTCTCTGCTTCGACGGGGACTGGCAAGGAGATGGTGTCCTGTCTTCATCCTCAGCAGCTCCCTCTGTTCCCAGGTTTCCCACGTCCAGCAAGTCCCAGTGTCCCTCCCAGTCTGGGCACAAGCCAACAGCCTCCTCTGCCTAAGCCCGGGGTCTGCACAGGCTCGTTGTAGCAGACCTCCTGCCCTGCAGACCGAGGCTTGGCTGAGCCCCCTGAATACAAAACCACAAGACAAAATATTCCTCCATCCATCGCCCTTGGCTCAGCTAACAAAGTGCAGGGAGGACGCAGAACAATTACATTTTTGCTTCACCACCCACCAAAACCAAATGCTGTCCTGAAATACATGTATTTATTTTCTCCCAGGATAAGATGGTACAAAAAAGGATCACACCCGACACGTGTCAATAAGGGGCAGTCTGAAAACTTGTGGTGGAAAACAAATAATCTGAGAAAAATAATTCACTTTCTCCCTGCCCAATACCCTAAATTTCAGATAAAAATGCACTGGGCTCTGAACAACAGCAGGAAAACATTGATGGGAAACAGGGAGAGGGCTCTGGTTAAAGGAGTGAGGAGCCACACCATGCACTGCTGTCGGGTTTTTAATGCTGACCATACCACTGCTGGCTTCTTGTAACGATCAGCATCACCCAAGAGCCGGCACCAGCAACACCGAGACCTTTACCAGGTGGCAGAGAGGCAAGAGTCCTTTCCAATCCTGCTTTTCCATGTGGGTTTGCACAGAACTCTAACCGACAGCTACATCCTTACATGCTGCCATAGTACAGATGTTTACTTTAAAAAAAAAAAAAAACCAAACTAAAGAAAAACAGCCCGAAGATATTTATTTTGATGAAAGAGCTATTTGTTAAGCCTATTCCAAACCAACTTGAGGATATTCATATTAAAATAACTGTCTGCACAGCTTTGTGCAGCCTTTCAAACCCATCCCATACGTTACATCAGTGCCATTTTCCCCGGGAACGCTCTGACGGCTTGTTGAAACATCCTCACCCAGCTGCAGTTCTGCTGGTTGCAGGAGCTGCCCCCCAGCATCCCCCGTCGTCACCGCCCTGCGCCGGAGGGCTCTGTCCCCGCGTGCCGGCTCAGCTCCCCGTTGGAGTTGTCACCTAACATCTGTCAGCAAAAATGAGCCACTGTTTTTCCCCCAAAATTTGGGTTGATGGCAGGATTAGGTATTTGAGATAAGTGATTTCTCTGCCTGCAGAGGAACAGGGGAGCGGCAGGCTGGACCCAGCAGTCCCTGATGAACCCTTCCGTGCTGGGAATTGCTCCGTGCCCGCTCCGCCGGAGCTGCCCTCGTCACGAGGGACACGAGGACACAGAAGGAAAGCTGAAGGACAGAAAAGTCCCTGTGCCCATCCCAGAGATCCCTTCGGACCTCCACACGAGACGGCATCGGGCAGAAACCACGGGAAGCGACTCGCCAGTGAGCCAACGGGAGCAAACCTGAGAACGTTGGGTTTGGGCAACCCTGGCCCGTTCAGGGGATTCTCGGTGAAGGACCTGCACCATTTGACAAAGACTCTGAGGAAGATTATTTTTTTTTCTTCCTCTTTGCTCATGGCAAAATGCTGGGAGGTTGGATAGCAAGAAGGAGGAGGTGGACTGGTTTTACTGGCAATAAGAACTGTGATCTCATTGTCAGCACTGGTATCTACAGCAAATTACCCCATTTTAGAGCCCTGAGGATGCCCGCTTGTTAAGAGAACGAGAAAGTCCTGAGCAGGCAAGGAGGACCAGAGTTCACATTAAAACCCCATCGTCTGCCACACGGCCACGGGTTGTTCAGAACAGGACTTTGCGTGCATGGGGATCAGCGTCTGCAGCGATGAGTTAAAAGATTCTGCTGCAGACCACTAAAGAAAGACCCATTAACTCCCATTTATCTCCAGGTTGCACAAATTAACATTTGCACTATCAGGGCAACTTCAGCTTGAAGGAAAATCCTGAGTGTCCCATCTAACGAGCAACAAAATATCATTTCATTTTCTACAAAAGAGAAAACTGATTCCCTTTCCATAGATCCTGCTTCACTCCAACACCAGGGAATGGTGCTTTGGGTCTCAATGTAATGGACAGAAACCTGCTGAGTACTCGCCCATTGTCTGGTCAACGAGGGATGACGTGGAAAGAAGTCCCAACTAGCCGTGTGAGCGCTTCCAAAGCGGGTGAGCGCTTCCAAAGGGAATCCACCAAGGTCCTGTGCAAGCCAGTCAGTCACTGGGCTGACGGCGTGTCACTGCTGATAAATACAGACAGCAAAGTGACCGAGCCTTTCCCTTTTACCTTCCTGCTGCAGAAATACGTTATTCTCCTTTCCTTTACCAAATAAGGATTTTCGGCATGTGCTACCTGACCCTGAATAAATTGTTCACATAGAGTGGACGTTGTATATCACCCTCCTTATTTCCTCCCTGAAGATCTTCCTGGTCCAAAAAAAGTTAAATTTCAACGCATTTTGAAACATTGTGACATTCAAAAGGACCAGAAGAAAAGCAGTGTCAGGCCAACGCCCAAAAAGCGGCAAAAAACCGACCCATGAAACTACAAGTCAGAGAAAAAACACTGATCCTGGGAAAACGCTGGGAAAACTGATTTGGAATTTAACGGAGACAGCTTTAAAGAATACCTGTACCAATATCACCCAGTCAAGCTTTACAGTAAATCGGTCGTCCCACCCAGATGCGATTTCTTTCCTTGGTACATTACGAGGGTGATCGATGCAGAGAGCTGCGCTGATGTACGACTCACACAGGGCTGAGTCCCGCACGACGTTAAAAATGAGCAAAATGAAACCTCAGCCAGGCGCGTCCCGAATGAACGGAAACCCAGCTGGGAGCAGCTCTCAGAGCCGTCACCGGGGAACACGGGAAATGAAGAGGCTCCTCAGGGTATTGGACTCGACTCTGTTCTGGATCCTCACCCATCACCCCAAAGCATACGCAAAACCTCCAAGAAATGGAGCGGTGACACATCACCCGGCAAAACAAGAGGAGCACGGGAGAAAATGCCTCCAAAGGAAAGACTGGAGGAGTCTGGCCTCTCCTGAATTAAGGAAAGGAAGATTGAAGGTTGACTCGATTACCGTGTATAAATACCGACAGGCCGGGTACCAAAGTGCTCCTTCATCTGGAAGATAAAGAATAACGACAGCTGGAAGCTGGAGCATACAAATTCAAATGAGAGATGAATTTGAAAGCGTGAGGGTGATTAAGCAAATAAGGCAGGGAAGGCACGCACCCTCTGCTCCCTGGATCAAGATTGATGACTTTCTGGAAAACGTGTTTAAGCTTTGCTCAGTGAACATGCACAGGGAGGGTGAAGAGCATCCCACGGGATGCAGGAGGTCAGGTCAAACGGTACAACGGCTCCAACTGCTCTCACCTTCCAGCGACCCAGGAACACCCAACAGAGGCTTTATGTCATTCACGGAACAGACTGTAAAGCAAGCGGTAATGACGTGGCTTTGTGTGGTAATTGCATGGTTTTGTGCAGTAACGATGCTGTTTTGTGCTGTAACGACGCGGTTTTGTGCCTTAACGATGCGGTTTTGCACAAGCATCTGGAGGTGTCCAAGGCTCCCTGAGCTCCAAAAGTCTATTTTCAGATCGCACAGCATCCACTCTGGTTTTGCCCTCAGTTCTGAACCGGATCCAAACGACTATTTGGGTCCGGTGCTTTTCCTTCTTCCCTCTCTAGATTTAACAGAGTCTTTTCGGTGCTCGAGAGCCTGCTCCTCTAAGCCTCTGCCCTTCTGTGAAACAACACCTGGATCCAAACCGTATCGGATCCAAACCTCTCCCAGCATCTCTTCGAGCAGCACGTGGCACTTTGCAATGTGATAGACTCTGGAAAGCTGAGTCAGCGTCAGAAGAGCAGAGGACTTTCTCTATAAGGAAAGACCCCTCAAAATGCATGTAAGGTCTTGGCAAAACCGCAAACCCCACGGAGCTGAGCTGCCTCGACATGCTCCAGGGCAGCCTGGGACCGCGCTCGCGTGCTATCAGCTATTTTTAGTATGAGCCGCTGTTCATCAGGACGCTCTGGCAGGTCCAGACGGAGCGGCTGCACCAGCAAATTCAACAATATGAACATTCCTGGCGCTGTTTGAATGGCTCCTGCCAGAGCTGGGCTGCACCAGCCTCCACCCTGGCAGCCGGGGAGCTGGCAGGGGCCGTCCCCAAGGGCGGCTGGGACGCAGTCGCGTTACCCGGGAGGACACGAGAGGTTAATCATGTGAACCACACCACTGCCACCTGGAAAAGGGTCTGGACGCACTAAATGTCCCCGCACAGAGGTACCAGTGCTTCAGAAACAACCTGAAAAACCATCCCCCTGAACCAGAAACACAGAAAATTAACCACCAGCTTGGAGCCCGCTTGCATTGGAAACGTGCCCGTGATCCACGCGCAGCCGTCCAGCCCCTCGATAACCACTGACGGGCTGCGCTGCTGTGAAACAGGAACAGCAGCAGCTCCTCGCTTGGAACAAGAGCACGAGAGTTCGCAGCGGAGGTAGCGGGGAGAAGTCCTTCCTCACCGCCCCGCCAGTAAGGAAAATGTGCTGGGGTCTGATTCTCCCCTCTTACACCCCGGAGCCTGCAAAAACCCACCAGCAGCTCCAGCAGCCAGACCTCTCTGCGGTGAATTTTGCTCACATAGATAGGAAAAAAAAAAAATAAAAAAGGAAAAAAAAATATCGAGGAAACCAGAGGCCAAGATTTTACTTTCCTGACCCCCAATATACTTTTTAAACTTTCTGACTGCTTCACGAGGAGATCCTCGGGCACCTTCTCCCCACCCCACTCCGGAGCAGCCGGTCTCACCTCCAGTATCCGGATCGTGGAAGTTGGGGTCCAGTCCCTTCTCCAGCAGCCTGCAGACCTTCTCCGCGTTGAGCATCTGCACGTACTCCATGAACTTCTTCAGGTTTGCCTGCAGCCGTGACACCCCAGGAGAACACACAACACAGCGTTAACACCTCGGGATGGAGACAGACCCACCAGAGAAACATCCCCACCCAGGACACCCAAGGCAAGCAGCAAGAGGAGCGCGGCAGCACCCCGCAGAACCCAGGGCACAGGTTCATTCCCAGCCCCTGTTAGAAGGGATGCTGCAAATCTACCCGGGACGTGGTCCTGCCATCCCTCTCCTCAACTGGGATGGCCGCATCCCCCCATTGGAGCTGCCAGCCCAGCCGTGTCCCCACCGCACGGTACTCGCTGTCCGTACACACCCGGAGGGCAGGCACACGCCTTGCACATGCCCGTGGCACGGACACACCAACAGACACATAACCGCATGGCAGCGGCGCGGCGCTGAGTGCGGACGGTGCTGTGCCAGCCCAGCAGCATCCCAGCGGTGTGAACCGAACCGCCTGGGTACCATCCACATCCCGCTGCAACGGCGTGAGCGCAGTGCTGTGTCGCTAACAGACTTTCACACCATCACCCATCTGCCTGCCGGGCTTTGAACACTCCCAAGGAAAGATCCAGCTGCTCAAACACCGACTGCTAGCCTACGGCGCAACGGGAACGGCCGCACGCTGGCTGCTTGGCTCCTGTGTCGTCTTCTGTCTCTGGCCAAAGGCTAAATCTCGTTCTCCCGAGGGGACCAAGTGCTCTATAGACCCTCCTTTAAGTCTGCCTGGTTGGTTGGGGGTTGTTGGTTTTTTCCCTTTTTTCTCTTTTGGATAGCTACCCTTGATGAATACATTCTTTCATTCACTTTTGAGACTCTGGCAGTCCCACCTCTGCCAGGCAGGCGGGCAATGCTCACACTCACCCATCACACACATCGCCAGCCTGCATTTTCAGCCCTCTGACTGCAAACCAGCTGGAGTCTGAGTTTCTTAAGCACCTGACGCAGCAGCAATGCCGTGCAATGAGCTCAGCCAGCTTCTGGGAAAAGCTCGAACCCCCTGGCCGAGGTGCAGTCGGGCTCTGCTCTTGCTCCCGTGAACCGCTGCCCAGCTGCTGAGCGTGTCCCACCCACTGCAAAGAGCCAAGTTTCAACATCTTCCCCTAATTTGGTACAGAAAAATCACCTCTTTCATGAAGCAAAATGAACCCAAAGCGCTTCACTTCAAATTTCATTTAGAAGATTTCCAGTTGGAAAGCAGGAAAAAAAAAAATTCTGAACACGCCAAACAGGATGTGGAAACTTACCCAACTCTTTTCAAAGGCGTCCTGAAAAAAATTTCATCACATATTATTTTGCATAATGTTTTGATTTTGCCAAGATTTAATTTTCTGTGGGGAAAACTTAATACTTTTAGAACCAATTCTGCGGAGGAGCCTGCAAATCCCCAAACCTGGGACCCACGGAGCTCACCCGACATGCTGAGGGGACCCTGGTAAGAGGTCAGACAGAAAACATCACCACCACGAAACTTCCAAAGATGAGACAAATGAATGCTGGGCTGTGAACATGGCTGAAAGCAAACTCAGTCTCTGGGTGGTCAGTCTGAAGAATAAAGCCTGCAACGTACATACAGCACGTTTTTCCTAAAGCCAGCCCCACAGAGCCATGCCACACACAAGCCAGGTCACGTATCAGATTATGGACCCATTTCAGTGCACCAACGTTCCCCCACCTCGGCAGAACCCAGCAGCTCAGGGAACCCCCACGGCTGCCCGGACAGAGACGATGCGGCCACGGGACGCCGCGCACGAGCAAGGACACGCGCTCAGAGAGCGCAACGGGCTGGGCACCCGCTCCGGGAGGCGATGGAGATGGCTGTGCACGGTGTGAGCCGTCCCCGCAGCACCCACACTTGGATCACAAGCACTGCCTTTTCGGGCGGTGGGACGTTCCCCCAGCCGTGGTTGCTTGGGTTATTTCTCCCCCACATCCCCCCTCGCATCACAATTAATGAAAAGCAAAACGCGCCTCCTGCTCCAGCATCCCTCCAGCTCCTGCCCAGGCACAGAGCTGCTGAAGGGGATCCCAGCGGGACAATGCACCCAGGGTGCCACCCCAAAATCCCAAATTCCCAGCCACCACCCCATTGCGCAGGTTTAACCCCGTGCCTTCCGCTCCCGTTTGTCCGCACGCCTCCT
>NW_010106594.1:352-653 GCF_000699245.1 Pterocles gutturalis | reverse complement strand
CCCAACAGGGCTGCCAGAACCACACCTCTGCGGGTGCAACGGCGGCTGCTTCCCTCCTGTGCCGCTGCCAGACACAGCCCGGCACTGACCCGGAGTTCTGCTCCTGAGGCTCTGCCAGGACACTCATTTACACCCCAGAAACGATCCCTGCACCCCCCGACTGCCCATGCCCAACAGCAGCGTGCTCATTTGTATTTCCACTGTTCTGGGTGGGCAGGAATTGAAAACTTTTTTTGATAAGAGGAAGCTGATGCACTATGGCAACGTTTAATGGTACTTTTTGTATTTGGAAAGAAAACTG
>NW_010106594.1:0-331 GCF_000699245.1 Pterocles gutturalis | reverse complement strand
CAAAAGGAGGGTGCGGAGGGAGGCACCCTCGATTCCAGGATCTGCCTTCTCCCACTGGGTGCGTGCCATCGCCACAGTCCCAGGCACCACGCAGGCATTAACGGGGCTACGGATGGAATTTCCCTTGGGGGGAAATCAATCGCTGCCTTTCCAGATGAAGAACAGAGAAGGTTCATCTGTCCAAGGTCTCCAACCAAATACACAGAAGTGCTTCAAAAATAATTTATAAAATCCAGAGACTTAACCAGCTAATTCTTACACTGAAAAATATTCTTTCCATTGGTTTGCAGCAGCCTGTCTGCTCTGCAGCGTCCTAAAGCCATGCACTCCT
>NW_010106593.1:0-4199 GCF_000699245.1 Pterocles gutturalis | reverse complement strand
TAATGGTACAGTGGGTGGTACCATTAAAAAAGCCACTGAATTATCCAACCCGTTCTCCATAAACTCCTTTATTATTTTCATGGCAATTTACTGTTTATTGCCTTTCTTAAGGGCAGTTATGCAAAGCCTCGGAAATAATTGCACTCTGAGACAGGGAAGCCCAGAGCAGGCGATGGCCCCAAGCATCTCACCCTCAATCGCCCCCCCGCAGGCTGTGAAAGGCTGTTTTCAACCTGCTGATTCTTTTTTTTTTCAGGGATAGAAGAGCTAACCCTGTTTTTTCTTGAAATCCTGATCTGAGCCAGAGCTCAGCATCGCCTGTCCCAGCTGAGGCTTCAGCACAGCCGTCTTCTCTACATACACAGGGAGAGGACCAGAGCCAGCACCCACAAGGACTAAAAAAATCACCACAAGGACTAAGAAAATCCCACTAATGCCACTGGTGTCCCAGCCCCAACAGTAAAGGAACAACCAGCTCGTGTCCCCATAGGAAAAATCCAGATCCAACATACCCAAGACAGATTTTAAGGACGAAAAAAGAGGTGTGTGGGGTTCTTCCCCCCCCCCCATTCATTTCCCAGTGGAATAAAATGAGCAAGAACCAAGCAAGAAACTTAAGCAGCTTTCATATAGGTATTTATTGGGTTAGAAATACTGTGCGGTTAATATCCCAGCATATCCTGCATTCCAGACAGGTACAAACAAGCAGGAATCTCTGCTCCATGTGCTGTGAGAATTCGCCTTTCTGCTGGCTAAAGCGGGCTGCAGCGTAAGGCAAGGCATCTCCTGCGGTTCTCAACCCCTCGCTCGTTGTACTAGCCTGGATATAGAAATCTATTGCTTGATTAAAAAAAAAAATACTAATTTAAAAAAAAAGGCAGCAAATAATGGTCTGAAAGCCAGAGGGGTTCTGCTGCGCCTCTCACTGCTTCTTCTTGGGGCCAGGGGATGCTCTGGGGGAAGATGCTGGCCGGGTTTATTCCCATTTGGTGTCTGGGAATAAACTGGCTCTGCCCGTGGCCCCCCCTACCGACATCCCCCACCTCTTCTCCCAGCCCAGAGCATCACATCCACAGGACTGTGACCCCCCAGACCTCCCCAGGGGCGGCTGGACCCTCCAGGGAGCTCTTCTGCAAGCAAGGAGCTGGCTGGGGGAGCTGCCAGGAGCCCGACAAAGCTGTCTTTATCCCTCCCCACTCGCATTTATATGAGAGATGAACAAGCCTCCAGTGAAACAACACCACACTGGCTTCTGGAGAGCGTTAGCAAAAGCAGGCTGAGCATCCGACCCCAAGGGCTGGCTTTTTTTCTGCAAAGCGATGCTTCCTTCTGCGGCTTAAGGAGAGCTCTTTGTGGGCAAACGCTTCTTAATCTGGAAGCAGTCGCATTTCTTGTATTTCATGGTCAGTCCGTACTGAGGAGTGATGTCCACCTTCTCGCCGGGGCGCAGGCGGATCTCCAGCTGCTGCAGCAGGGTGGCCAAGAAGAGGAAGATCTCCCAGCGGCCGATGGACTCGCCGATGCATCGCCTCCTCCCCAACCCGAACACCAGAACTTTGTCGCTCTCTGTCCTGTTTATTTCAGTCCCCGCAGCACTGAGGAACCGCTCGGGGTTGAAGGTGGAGGGGTCCTTCCAAAGCTTCCTGGAGCAGAAAGGAGACACACCGCTGTCACCCACCGTGATGGGGACAGCAGGGAAAAAACCCCTTGCAGAGAGAAGTATTTCCAGGCTTTCTCATTTCACTATCCAAAAATTCTGGCAACCTCTCTGCCTGATCTCAAATGCCAACCGCATGTCAGACCCCATCAGCTCAGTCTAGTGAAACCTCTGTTTCAAACTGGGATTGTGTTTGTCTTGTGCAGATGCCAGGGGTGGATTTAATTCAGCGTGTAATATCTAGAGGTCCTGCAGCGTCAGCTGAAAGGGGAAAAAGAAAAATCCGCGCACAGAAATCACTCAGCACCTTGTGAAAAGGAAGGATGGAGACCTGAGGGGTTTTCCCACCTTGAATCCTCCCTGCAAAGCTTCCCAGCCTGGCTACTGGGATTTTCCAGTGCCTTAGCTGAAAATTTCTGCTTGGATATGGGGAATGGCCCATAAAGACAGTGTTCCCATTGCAATGCTCACCAGAATACAGAGGAGCAGAGGGAATATTGTCGTATTTCTGTGCCATTGGGATGTTTGGATGCTTCTGATCCAAAATACCTGATCTGGGAACCACCTTCTGTGTCAGCGTGACCACGATTATCAGCGATAACAACACAATTGAGTTTAATAATAGTCACATCAGGACATTTTTCTCCCCGGAATCAGACAGTTCCCATTGAGAACATCCAGAGGCATCAGCCCAGATCACAAGGGCTGCTTGGCAGGAGAACGGACCGATTCCTGACTATCCAGCAAGTCAACCCAGAGCAGCTCCAAGACTGGGCTCAGCATCAAACCCACACATTTTTTGGTCCAATCTGACACTCCCTGCCTTCACAACTCATTGGGCTTTTGGCATGTTGTTGGGGGGGATCAGAGCAATGCAATAGCTGAACAAAGCCGTCGCAGCTGGGCTAAGCACGGGGGATTTGGTGTACTCACTCGTCATGATTCACTTGCCACTGGTTGATAAACACGCAGGTGTTTTTGGGGATGTAATAGCCATTCAGCACCGTCGCCTTTGTCGTACTGAAAGAAATATGGGTGCAAGGGAGAAATTAAGAGGAGACCTGCATCTTCATGTCCTAGAAGTGTTTTATTTTCAATTTGTACTCTTAGGACTGGCTAGGAAATACCCCAGTTTGTGTTTGGGAGGCTAAATAGTCTTGGTTAACACTGTTCCTCAAGCAGAAAGATTGCAGTTTCACCACAGGCACCAACCCAACGTGGCAGCCACGCTATCGGTGAGCGTGAAAGCCACAGGGAACGTTAACATGAGTCATTCAGGCTGTGTGCTGGAATATTTCCCCATAGCAGGGATTGATTCCCAGCTGATTACCTGCCTAAACGACACCTCCCAGAAAAACACTCAAAAAAACCCTCAAATAATGTGTCAGCCGCTCCAGCCCGTACCTGTGCGGGATGGTGAAGGGCAGCAAGGAGGAGTGCCGGAACGTCTCCAGGATAAAAGCTTCCGTGTAGGGCAGCGTGCTCCGGTCCGACAGCCGCGGTCTCCTCTCCTGGCCGATGACCTGGTCTGTGGGAGGTCGAGAGGAGGAGGCAGATTGGGGTCAGCCCTCCCCAGAGAGGTTTTGGCTCTGGAGGAAGGAGGTTCATGGATTCACCTAGTTCTTCTTGGATCCTCTTCTGCATGTCAGGGTACAAGGCAGCGTACATGATGCTCCAGGATAAGGCAGTTGTCACAGTGTCAAAGCCTGGTTGGACATGTAAAAGACATTTAGTTACCAAAAGATGACAGGCAAGCAAGTATTTACAGACCCCATTGTTATAGATGTTTGTCACAGAGCAGTTCCCCATCACTGAAAGCCGTCTGCTCTGGTCACCACTCAGGAGAGCGCCCATGAGCCCAGCAACAGCTCCAAACACCCAAACACGGCCAAGGTCTCCCCCCAACAGCCCCAGTTCCCCTACCCAACCTCCCAGCAGAGATGTTTCACCCTCTGAAACGTTCTCACCTGCCCCAAAGAGGTCATTGACGATGCTGATGACCTTCTCCTTGGAGAGTGGGACGCAGGCATCCTCCCCTCCGCTCTTCTCCTGGCAGTGCTCAATCAGCGAGTCCGTGATGTCCCGGATGTGGCCCTGGGCACAAATGGTGGGTCAGGGACATCAGGGACACCCAGGGCTCAGGAAACCTCCTCCAGACAGTGCTGGCTCCTGGAGGGATTAACGACAGACTGGAAAACTCCAAGGAGCTTTCCTGTCAGAGGTGGGGGGACAAGAAAGAATCATCTTCTCCCCATTGCCAGGCAGGCAGCCAATTGTAGGCATCTCTACCCTCATCCAAGAGCATCCAAGCTCTTACCTTATCAAAGCTGGTGTAATGCTCCTGGATGATTTTTGCCACAAAGAAGTTGAAACGCCTGTTGATGTCCTTAAAGAGCTCCATGGCACGGCTGGGGAGATACCGGAGCACGGGGATGAAGTCAGCGGGGTGGCCAGAAGCAGCCACCTCCCCAAATTCATTACTGAAGTCAACGACACTGAGCAGCTCTGGGTCATTGTGGTCGTAGCGCCTGCCAAAGCACAT
>NW_010106592.1:13637-14116 GCF_000699245.1 Pterocles gutturalis | reverse complement strand
CGTGGCCACCAAGACGGGAGGAGCACAGGGTCCTGCCTCTGGCCTCCCGTCACCGTAGGCAGTCACCAGCCCAGGACCATGGGGACCTCATCCCCCTCCAGCAAAGCCGAGACAAGGTCACCTGTGAGTCACCACCGGCTGTGCGAGGCAGAAACAGGAGATACTTGTGTCCCCATGTCATCGGGGCTCCTGCCAAGCGCTGCACATCTGGAAGAGCTGTAAACAAAGCAGGGGAAGCTGGAGAGCCAGAGCAGAGAGCAGCCGGGGGCAGCGGGGACCTCCAGCCTCGCAGCAGCCGGGCGGGGGGATAGATGCAGAACGGCCACATGGAGCCCAGCCGCTCGGGGCTCCGGCACATTCACCCGCTGCCTCCTCCTGGCAGCCCCTTGGTGCGCCCGGGCATCCTCCGTGCCAGGTGAGACGAGGACACGGTGCCCGCTGCCGGGCTCTGCCACCGCTCCGGCTCCTGGAGCCGCCGC
>NW_010106592.1:12792-13606 GCF_000699245.1 Pterocles gutturalis | reverse complement strand
AGCCCCAGCCCCACTCGCTGTGGCCGCGAGCAGCTATCACTTCAGAGATCCCTGCCTGGAAACCACATCCTCCAGGTTTCAACAGCAGCATCGAGCCTGTTTCTCGATTGCTATGAGAGCTACTCAAGGGAGAGGTCGTGGTTCTGGCGTGGATGAAGCTGTACAGTGCTGAGCTGTGCCCGGAGAAGCTCAGAATGCTTTTTCTGAAGTTGAACGTACACCAAATCCTGCATCCCAAAGCAACACAACTTTAACTCCCTAGATTAAACATTCAAATAAAATAAAATCCTCCCCAAAGAGTCAGCTCACTCTTCCCTAAATATAACAAATGAGGGAGAAGCAGCACGTTCCTTTTCCAGCTTGATCCAAGGGCATCCATCGGGATAACAGTTCCTCGCAAAGCAGAGAACAGCGCACAGACCCCGCTGTGCACACCCAAGCTGCTGTGCCAAGGGCAGGGCACGCCGAGCGGCTTTGTTCTGCACATTGGGGGGCAACGCAGCACCCAGAAAAGGTGAGTGCTCAGCGTTGCACTGCAGGCTCTTGGAGAAACCAGGAGATATTCAGGCTCCTGTTTCAATACCTTAATCACATCATCAGCCTCACTCAAATCAGCCCACATGGCATTTGATGCCGCTGTCCTCGCGCTGTGCCACGCGGGTCTCACACCCAGGGAGCGTCCGGAGCCGAAATAATCCCGGAGCAGGGCGAAGGCTCAGCGATGGATGGTGGGACAGCACCAGGAGCAGTGTCTCCAGAGCACTTGGCAGGTGATCCAGCACCAGTACTACTCCCTTTGACACCTCTGTGTAAA
>NW_010106592.1:12364-12742 GCF_000699245.1 Pterocles gutturalis | reverse complement strand
CTCCCACCTCCCGCTGCCTGGTGCTGGGCCGGCGGCTCTGTTTTCCCTTCCAGGGCAGATCCTCCTTCAGGCACACGCTTCTAGGAGCTTTTCTGGGCATCCTCAGCCATGGCCCCAATGGGCAGCAAAGCCAACCGTCAGCTCTGCAGCCCCAGTAAAACCTTCAGAGCCCTGAGGAAGGAAAATGTGTCAGGGGAAAGAGCTGGGAAGAAGAGACTTGTACGGAGAAGTGAGAGCTCCTGCTGCTCTTTCGACGGCATGTGGGGTAAGGCAGCTTTTAATGAGGGTGCTGATGACCCAGGCTCATCCCCTTCCAGCCACACCACTGAAGAAAGAGCCGAGACAACGGGGACAAGCCCTGCCCCGTGCCCCGCTCAG
>NW_010106592.1:0-12187 GCF_000699245.1 Pterocles gutturalis | reverse complement strand
GATCCCCGTGCCGAGGGGTCCGAGCAGCGCCGGGCTGCAGCAACACGAGGCACCGGCAGAGCCACGCTGCTCCTGCCCCGTCTGCTCAACCTCACTGCCCCATCACCGCCCCATCGCTCCCGCTGCCGTGCTGGGGATGCCCCATCCCTGGAGGGGTTCAAGGCCAGGCTGGATGAGGCTTTGGGCAACCTGGGCTAGTGGGAGGTGTCGCTGCCCATGGCAGGGGTGGCACTAGGTGGTCTCTAAGGTCCTTTCCAGCCCAAACCACCCTGGGATTCCATGATTTCACATTTCCCCAGCCTCTGCAGGGGAGCGGGGGGAGCAGCAGGGTTGGGGGGGTGCGGGCTCAGCTCCCAGCAGCTCTGGTCGGCACAGCTCCAAGCCTCTCCTCCTGTGAAAGCCTCTGTGCAGCTCCCCGCTTCCCCGAGGACAGGCTTGGCTCAGCACCCGTGATTCCTATCGACTGTACTTTCCAGGGGGGTAATTAGTTCAGGTGAGGCAACTCCTGACAGTTGGCTGCTCTGGCCCCTCTCTTGGCAGCCGCCCGGCTCCCGAACATGCAGCTCCCGGATCAAAGGGGCTGCCTGCTCCGCCAGCACACCACCCCACCACCCCACGCAGCCCCCCGCCGCGGGACCAGCAGCTTCTCCTGCTGGGGACCAGGGAAAGCCGGAGTGCTCAGCACCGGTCTGATGAGAGCTCACAGTTCTCACTGCTGTGTGCCCAGAATTGCTCCGTACGGGGAAAAAAGTCAGGGAAGCGCTGTGCAGGTGGCATGGCAGAGCCTCGGACAGGGTGCACACGATGCAGAGCATCCTCCTTTCCAAATCCTCCTCTCTTCCAGCCAAGAAACAGAGTGCCAAGGTGTCAGGGAGGGAAAACAATTGCCTAGAGGTAGGTGGAGAGCAGCAGCTTCAAAGAGGGAACTTTACTGGGAGGCGATATGACAGCACGGTGCAGAGGAGGGAGCAGAGGCCAGTTCACACACCAGGCTGAATTTATCAGCACAGTCTAATGGGATCCCAAATCATCTTCCAAGCGAAGTAGCAAAATAAAACACTTAAGCCATTGAAAACTAGACTGGTCAAAGAGCCTCGCCGAACAATCCCACATTGTCCAGGGAGCCAGGAAACAGATTTATTAGGTCACCCAGGCCATCTCCAGTTTCAGCGAAATCGCCCTGTTCTCGGGATGGTTCCAACTCCCTCCTCTGGCACTGCCACCATCCTTCACCGGGCAGCGCAAACCGCAGGAAGGGGAGGGGAGAGGTCCCGCGGAAGATCCCCCTTTTTGAAGGTCTGGGGAAAGCACCGAGGTAGGACACCTCCATTGTGCGGGACGTTTCCCAGTTTGTATTCCCTTGGGCTGAGACTGCTCCAGCAGAGGAACAGACACAGACCCCTCCAGCTCCTACAGCAAGAGAGCTGCCAACAAGATCAGAGCTCCGGTTCCTCCAGCAGCGAGGGGTTCAGCTGCCAAACACCCAACGACTCTGCACCAATTCTGCATCACGCTGCCCAAGCCCCTTGCTGGGGCTCAGCGCCTGGGTATCTGCCCAGCAGCGACGCTCGGCTCCTGCCCGGGCTTCCTCTCCTCACCTCTCACATCCGCAGTCTGGCCGCTCAAAAATGCTGTTTACCGAGGAAAAATGGTACCGCAAAGCTCCCAATCCTCAGAGCTGCTGGGATGCTGGTGTTTCTGGCAGCACGGGCTGCACAGCACCCAAAGGCGACACACACCACGAGTGCCACCACAACCACAGCCAGGACACGCCAACGTCGGGGGCACGGCTCAGCCTCCGCTCCCAGCTGCTAGCAGGCACCCCGCAGCCCTCTGCACGCTGTGCCGCTCACCAGGACACAGCTCCTAGGCCAGACCAGCCCAAATACCCAATTTTTACAGGGATAAAAGCATCCACAGAAGGCAGGAGCCATGCCGAGCTGCAGGCTCTCGCTCAGGAGGGAGTGAGCGGGCGTCAGTCCTCGCGGAAGCGCTGGGAGCACGCTGCTCAGCGCAGCCAGCCTGCTGCTTTTGCAGAGAAACGAAGCAATTTGGAAAGGAGCAGTTGCAGAGGGGTTTGCATCTGTTCCTAGCAGAAAGTAGTGCAGGAGGGCCTGAGGAATTACACCAGGAAACCACCATTCCCCAGCAGATTCCTCCAGAGAAGAAAACCTGTAGGAAAGAAACGCTGAAGCAAGGGGGTGCATCCCCCTTTCCTCATATTTCTCACCGACTGCAGAGCGCCCTGGAAGCTCACCTGGGGGAATAAATATATAGCCAGGGAAGACAAGAAAGGATTGCAGTCTGATTGCAGTCACAAAACCAAGACAGAATCATTTACTGGTTCTACAAGGCTTGAGGCGTAAGTGAGCTTGTTCGGTTTTCCAGCCCTCGGTGCACTTGGAACGAGCCAGAGCTTGTGACGATAGTTAAACCCAAATTGCATCAGGAACATTTAACAGTTTCAAACTTGCCTAGTATACGCAATGAGTTCAGGCACACCGGCTCTCTCATCAAGAATCTGGATTCAGCACAAATTATTTAGCACACTGGATTAGTCTCAAGCGTAATGACTAACTCCTAGCAACTTTTACACTATTTTTAAATCCCGCTTGTCAGGGCAGCACCTGGAAATTAAATGAGAATCCCAGAGAGATCTATCCCAAAGCCAAGAATTAAGCAGGAGAAGCCCGTAGCCCCCAGGGTGGCTGTGACAGGCTGGTGCCACCTGCTGGGAAGCCTTTCTCCAGCCCCCTTGCTCAGTTTCATCCTTTCTGTTCCGAGGCAAGACAAGGGACCAACAACCAGATTAGCACCACATAAAGCAGGAAGGGCTGGATGGCTTTTTCAGCTCTTCAGACCTAGAAATTATCTTCCAGCTATAGGGCAGGTCACGCTGTACCTCAGTCAGCAGCTCCCCAGCAGAGCTGAGGCTGCACAGATGGAGGCTCCTCTGCAAGAGGAACCTGTAGACCCACACCAACGTACTCCAGAACAATCTCTGCTCATTACTGAGCTGGTTTACAGACAAACAAGGAGCTGAGGACACATCCCCACGTAGGCAAAGAGGATTGTCCAGCAGCAGCTCCAGCTCCTCACACATCCTGACCCTGCTAGAGACAACCGGCTCGGTTGTACCGAGGCAGCACCAGGCAAGGCCAAGCCCATCAATAGGTGGTGGGAACTCAGCTGACCAGTTTGGCTGTAACTGGTTAGGGGAAGGGGCTGCACAAACCACCCCCACTGTGGAGGCGACCGCTCCAACAAGAGGGTTACAAACAGCCAGGCCAGAAACACCATCGCCACACCCCAGGGGACAGGTGGAGAACCAACCTTCCAGAGATGCGTTTTGATCTTCTCCTCGAGGAGCAGCAGAGCACAGGGGTCCCCTCAGACACAAACAGCACCGCTACAGCCCGGGTTTGACCATGCTGCTGCCCGCAGAGCAGGGCGCCCTGGAAATAGCTGGAGCCACCCCGGCAGCCTCCTACCAGTGTAGAGACTTCCTTCAGACAGCCTGAAGATGAGACTCCGAACCAGGACACTGCCAGCTCAGGACAGGAGGCAGTTCTGCAGACAGACACACGGATGAGATTCTAGCATGAGCCCTGACAAACCAAGACTCACTGGTCCAGTATCTCACCAATTTGGCAAGAATAATAATGTCTACACACACGACCCAGCAGAACCAACTCCATACAGGACATATTTATTTTTATACATTTAACAGCAAGAAGAGAGCCATTTCATTGTGACTCATCTTGCCCCTGGTGCACAAGATGTTCAGAGGAAGAGGGAACGTCTCACAGTCCACAGCTCCACTATTTCCAACCTGCAGGGACACCTCCTAGAAACGGATCCAGTACATAGAACTGCGGAGACGGTTGTAATCCAGGAGCTGTTCGATGGGACCTGAGTGAACAGAAGAAGAGTCAGTCACTGGAGATGTTGTTAATCCCTGTGCAGCATCCTGTGGTCTGAAAGCAGGTGGTGGCAGAGCAGACTGCTCACAATCCAGAGCAGCTACGCACAAAACCAGGCACCTACAGCTCCAACCTCCACCAGGAAAACCAGCAGATACCCCCTCCTGACACAGAAACCATGGCTTGTCTCCTCAGAACAAGCTGTTTCCCCACACTGCTCAGGCCAGCTCCACACATGTATGACACGCGGAGAGCCACTGAGTCAGAGATTTTGACTAGTTCATTTCAACGTATGATGAAAACCCTCTTTTCCAAGCTGCTCCGCTTTGAAGGCCAGAGGAAACACCTGCATGGAGGGGGGGAACCCACAACACGCAGGAAGGAGGCAGCAGAGCGGAGCTGAGCTGCTCAGGCAGGTTTTCCGAGAGGAATTTGTCCTTGGCCAGACAGACATGCCAGAGCAGCACAAGAGAACCAGGTCCCTTCACTTCCCTTACATAAACCACCATGACCCCAGGGTAAGGACACCTGGCAGACGCTGCTGCGCCCGCACCCAGCTCTGGGACTCCCAATCTTAGTCACAGCTCTGCAGCAAGCGGAGAGGTGGGAGGACAGCCAGCAGCTTGCTGCCACTGCACCTCCGTCACCCGCAGCTTTGATCTCCTGGCAAACGTGCCTTGGCACATCCAACGTGCAGGGGGAAGAGGATAGCAGCAGAGAACCAGAGTGGTCAGGAGGCCAGAACAGAAGCGCCTGCAGCTCACTTCCACTCGCCTCTTGAGCCCTTCCTGGTTTTGAGCTACCATGTACTAATTGCCACGTACTACTTACCAACGGCTGCGATTGCTGGGCATTTGTCATAAATGTATTTACTGCAGACCTCTCTCACCATTCTTGCATCAACGGCCTAATAAATATTAAACAAGCAATTAATGACCCTTCTAGCAGACCTGCACTTCTCAAAGTTGGAAGTCACTGCTGCCATTACATATCAAGGTTGTTACACAGATACTGTCAGACCCTTGGGGGCCATCTGCACCAACTGTCCAGCTCTTGTCTGCGAGGATGGCTCACGTCCCACACAGCACGCTCTTCTGAGGGTACAGAAGACATGGCAGTCCAAAATCTGAAAGCCCTCCAAGGGATACAGTGGCTGCAGAGGTACACAAACTAGATGCTTGCCACCCCTAGGGAAACCGTTAACAGAATTTCAAGTTACGCTACTTAACCCAGGTATGTGCCCCCTGAATCCAACCACGGAGACACAGGATACTCCGAGTCTGTAGCAGAGATTCTGACATATTTCTATCAGTGTCAGTGAGCTGACCGCCTGCACTCCAGGCAGCTTGACTAAGGGATAAGTAACTTCACGTTACTGCTGCAAACTAAGGCTGGAAAATGCTGACACCAACCACGCTCAGGTATCCCACCAAAACCACAGATACCTACAGCAATCCGGGCATCCCACTCCTCCAGAGGGATACGGCGGCCGTACTTTAAGAGATGGCTTCCAATATTCTCACACACTGGTGTGGTGCCTAGATGGTGAAGATACCACATGGTCAGCACAGCAGAAAGCCTTCCAGAGCCGCAGCCTGATGATCAGCCACAGCAGACAGAAGCTACTCTAGCCATGAAACAGCGTCTGATGAAGTACCAGTTGTAGTTACCACCCTGAGCAGCTCCGGCAGGAGTTCAGCAATACAATGATTGTGTCACCAGGCTGCAAAGTGTTACAGCCCAGGCAGAGCAGTGTGAGGGCCTCAGTTCTAACTTCACCAGGGAGCGTGTTACTCACAACAGAACGACAAGTTTAGGAGTCAGAGCTAGCCTGGAGCACAGCAGGCCAGGGCGAGCTGCTTTGACAGGATGGCAGGAGGAACGCAGAGCGGGGAAAAGGGAGTTCTGCCCAGTGCCTGCCAGCAGTTCTGCAATGTCTAGCAAAGATCCTGCCCCCCAGGAGAGACCTAACCAGTAACCCTCTGAAAGCTGCACAGTGGCCAATCCATAAACCAGAACATACCGTCCAGCTGAGCCACCATGGCATTTCGGAGATAGTTCTTGGCTCTCTTCACCTCTGACTCTGTGGTACTAGTGCACAGACGCATCCTAGAGAGGATATGGAAAGACCAAAGCTCTTAAAAGATGTTTGTCTGCTCAGACAGAAAGTGAACACCTCTCTTTCCCAAGCCTCTGCAGAAATAAGCTATCAGCAGCAGCACTTGTCGTGCAGGCGGGAGATTCATTCCTGGTCACCACAGGGCAGCTAAGAACCAGGGGACACTGAACAGCAGGAGGTGAGAGAAAGGGCTCAAGCTCCCAGGCAGGGGACATCGGCCAGCAGGTCACACGCTGAGTTACACTCACAAAGGTCTCAGCAGCCCTGGTGCTGGCTCTAGCGTCTGTGGACGCTCTCACAAGGGAAGGTACCACGCATGGCAAGCTGCTATGGAAACTGATGCTGAAAGAACAAGACAGTTCTACAGAGTCTGTTCGGATTCCAGCTGCGAAATCCCTCCTCCCCTGCCAACTGCAACGTCTCCAGGGCAAGGGCTAACTCCGTCTGCTCCGCACACAGCACGGCTCAGCTCTGAACCTCAGATGCAGCCTCGAACCGTTAGCAGGATAGACGTGTACACAATGAGACAAAGCCCCCAAACGCTGGCATGGCTCCAGCAGTGGGGCATTTATCAGCCACAACACAACAGCCTGAAAGGCAGGAACTCTGCCTGCTTCGCTCAAGCTTAACAGAACGATGGAGATATGCCTCTCGGGCACCCAGGAAAGCCTTGTCTCTATGGCATGATCTCACTTGTACACTAAAAAAACAAAGCCTCAGTGCTACCACTTGGAAGCATGAATGAAAGCCCTGCGGGATTAAAATAGCTCCTCAAAAGCCACATCCCAAGACGTTTGCAGAAACCACTCACAGGATCACTTAACCAGAATATGAGTTACCAAGAAGGTCATAAGGAGACACAGCTCTCTGAAGACTTAGTATGTTCCCCACCAGCTCAGTCTCCCATGAGAGGGTCAGGTCTTAACAGGAACTTTTGCCAAAGTTGTACTTACCACTCCCCCTGAGCACAAAACATCATATCATCGACGGACAGACGATCGCAAACAAAATGGAAACCAAAGAGGCCGGTATCAGAGTAAGAGGTGTTGAACGTCTGGAAACTGTGGCAGAGATTGTGCTCCACAGCAAGCGTAGCCAGCCTGCTGGACTGATTCTGGAAAGAAGGAGAGATCCTCAGCCATGCAGTCTTACAGCTGCCTCACGGCTCAAATTCTTTCCAACTGAGCTGTTTTCACAAAGACCACAGACAAGACAGAGTGGAACACTTTGCTGAAGGAGAGCTTAATTTAGGTTCTTCATGTGGTCAACAGATGAGATTTGCTGGTGGAAAAGCCACAGACAATGGCCTAAGAGCCCATCCAGCAAAACCACTTCCTTTGCCAGCTGCAGAAGAGGAGCTGGTATGCATAGCGCCGGAGGAGTGGGAGAAAATGGGAAGTGCAAGGTCTCCCAGTAGCAGGGGTTAGCACAGTCACGCAGGCCAGACAGACTTCAGACATGAATGGATGTAACATGAGGGTTTCAAATAAGTTCCACCTGCTTTGCTGTTGTAAGACAAGCTTGCACCATAAGACTACAGACTGCTCTGCTGCCATCACTGCCCCCACTGAGTGGTTAGTTTGTGAGGGTAGGAATAAGCTGCTGAGAATTAAGCAGCTAAACCTCTTCCAAACTTAGCAGAGAAGGCTCAGTTCATCTCCCAGCATCACCTCTCAAGAACAGCCCTGGATTAGATTTGATTACACTTCTATCCTACCTTCCAGATTCCTGACCACCTCACAGTTGGAAGCCAACCGCAGCAGCCCCCCCTAAAGCACATTTGGCCAGTGTCTCCATAATAGTTCATATTAGAAGGCACCAGGCTCTCCCTATCGCGCTGACAAACCTCTCACCTTGCCACCTCCAAACGTGCGGTCATAGCGTCCCATAATAGCATTAGCCACGTTGAGGACAATGTTGTCTGGATCAGCCCACCCTGGTCCCTCCACGGCAAGAGCAATGTGGGCAAAGGGCAGACCATCATCTCTGGCACGGATCTAGAAAATCATCAAGGAGTCGGGGGAGAAGGGCATGAGCACTGTGGCTTTGTCTCAATGCCAGGCTGACAAATCGGGGGATTTGATATTATCCCAGTGAAATGAAATAGGCTCAGGCACTACTAAGCACAAACCAGCTGCTCCAATGTGAGTTTTCCAGCAGATGATGTGAGGAAGAGCCTCACACTCCTAACAGATTTGGGTCCCATCGAAAAGCCAACACATTGTGGCAATAAGCCCCGAGAAGAGAAGATGGGGGCACTACCGAGATGCTGCATCATCAGCTTCTCTGAGATATACAAACAGATTTTTCCTCTCTCCTCTTTCAGAAGCAGCCACAACTGGTTTCACGTTCATTCAACAGTCTGGCAACAGCTGCTTGTTTTGCTCAGGACCAAACCAACTTTACCTCACTCCCTGTGAAGCGACAGCACGGGAGGGCAGGTACAGCATCTTCTTTGTATGCAAAAGGCACTCCACTGAAGTGTTGCTTGGCTGCATCTACCAGCTCTTTGTGGGAAATACCTGGCCATGGGAAAGAGAAAGATCAACACTCTTAAACAGCTTAATATAAAATGGTATGATTTTGTTAAATTAGAGATGCGTGACAGGGGCTTGATCACCAGCTTGCGAATATCCAGTCTTCCCAGAATCACAGGGATCTAGAACTTACCTCCAGCAGCTGCCAGGACCATACGAGGTGCCTTGAAGTAAGTATCAACGTATGAAGCCAGATCTGCTCGAGTCATGTGCCTGGAAAGAACACAGAGAGGCAGTGTATCAGTACATAGGGATGTGCATGCTTCAGGCCACTGCTTTAACGAGGAACCCGAGCTCTTAATTTCTCCACCAGCGTCAAACTGACAAATACGGGAGAAGCTCCAACCTGGGCCTACCAACCTCACGTCTTGCGTGAGCGGGATCTAGAGAAGAATGTGCACAGCATTGCGCTCTCACCAGCACCAGCAGGGAAAACACAGTCCAGACACAACGAGAAGCCCGCGGGAACAGATCACCTCTGCGTACAGACCAGCCTCCTTGTGCAGTCACCACTGCTGAGAAGCAGCAGCCGGGCACCCCAAGGCTGTTTACCGCACCCAGCCTGCTGCTCACTTGATGTTCTCTGTGGTCCCCTCGACAGTGCGGGCCAGCGGGGTCCCCTGGTACGCAGTGGCATGCAGGTAATCAAAGGTGACATCTGTCAAGTTGCTGTCAAGTTCTTTCAACTCCTGCAGGATGACGCCACGTTCCTTCTCAATCTCAGACTCCTCCAGCGCACAGTTCTGCACAATGTCGCCCAGGAGCTCTACAACTGCAACATATTTCCCATGTTAGCAATCCCGCTGCCTCACTGCCACCCAGAGCTGCTGAAAGGAGAAGAGATACACAGGGAGCAGGGTCACTGTGAGGGGAGCAAGCAGCAAACCATGCTGGGGAGTGGATGCGAGGCAACAGAGATGAGTGCTGCCCACTCCCACGGCCTCAGAGAGCAACAAGCAACAGCTCGAGCATGACAGCCCCAAGACAGCTTGCCAAGCATCCCTGTCAGCTCATCACCGCCAGCGGAGAGCGGGCAACAGCTGCAGAAGGTGAAGCACGTCAGAAGCAGGGTCCTGGGTTGCAGAAACACGCTGAATGCTTACAGCGAGCTTGTGACATCTACAGCACAGCCCACGTCTACAGCAGGGCCCAAAGCTCTGGCTCAAATCACTGCCTCTGGACAAAACCAGCCCAAAGAGCAGCCTGCACGTGGGAGTACAGAGCACGAGGAACACTCACAAAAGCTGCACTGAGCGCTCCTGACACAGCAGCTGTTGCTGGCCTCAGCTTCTCGGCTCCATAAAAACAACCACAGACTGCTTTAACTGCCCTCTCCCTCCTGGCAACAGAGTGCAGCCTGACGTAACAGGAGCTTTGCAAAGACGGTTTTAGGAACACTAAACTTGCAGCCTGGAAGCACCATGTCATGGCAGTGCTCCCTTCAGCTACCAACTAGAACCTCCAGTTTACTGCTCAGCCACAACTGCACTCCCTGCTCTGTTGGTAGAAAGGATGCTGGTGGGAGAGAAACACACGCACATGTGCTTGCTTCATCCTTAACCTCCGAATGAAACTCTGCCCACTGGCCACCCTACCTTTGGGCATGTCCTTGGACAAGGCTTTTATGTAATAGGCGGTCTGCTCGCGCGAGGTGTACCCGCTCAGGTGAGCACCCATGCTCTCCACCTCCTTCTCAAAGGCAGTGCCAGGACGCTTCTTTGTGCCCTGAAGAAAACAGATAAACAATTAGGAAATGAACAGATTTCCCTTTAAGGCAGAACAAAAGCCAGGAAAAGAACAATAAAGACCTAAAACAATAAAACCTGCCCCACGATTCATAAAAGCAGAAAGCAAGAGATTTAAACCTTGGCTTGTTTACTCTAGCTACAGGATGGTCGAGGTGTATTTTGGAAGACCAGTAAAAACCCATGAGGGAGGGAGAAGACCTACACTAAGGGACAACAGTGGCTGAAGATCACATCAGTTGCAGTAAACCAAGAACAAGCCTAAACCACAAATAAGCATGTTTCCAGCTATCCAAGCAGCAATATCCAGAAAAAGCCAGAAGAGGAGCAGAAAACTACTTCTAACGCAGAGTTCATCGCTTAAGGAGCAAGCCAGATGTTGCAGCTGCCAGTGACAGCACAGCCTGGACTCAAGGCAGCAAGTCCCAGGCTTAGACACCTTTTGCCCTAGGGCTGTTCAGCACACACATTAGAAAAGCAAGAGCTATAGCCTCTAAACTTTGCTGGTTCGCTGAGAAAACCAAAGAAAAATGAATGGCTAGAGGGCATCCTGCTTTGAGCTCTGCCTGCCAACCTGAAGGAACATGCTGCATAACACAGCCCTGTACGTGCACTGCACAGCAGCTGGGATAGTCACAGACTGGAACCACAGCCTCAGAGGCTCCAGCTCACTTGTGACTTACAACTTATTTTCCTTTAAGAGAAGAAATACCAACTAGAAAATAAGAGTTGCCTTAATTCATGCGTGCTTGCAAGCTGCCTTATATTCAAACAAAGAGCACCACAGAAGCTAGGTGCTTTTTGAAGTTTATTTTCAGACTATGTGCAAAGCCTCTGGGACTTGGGTGACCTCATTTACACTCTCTTTTAACACCTACAGCCTACAAAGTGAGAGCACAATATATAGCCGAGTACTTAGAACATCTCTCCGTGCAGTCCTGTCAGACCTAGCACACCTCCTTACCTTGAAGGCCAGATGCTCCAGGAAGTAACCAGCCCCATTGTTCTTCTCGTTTTCGTGGCGGCTGCCCACCCCGATCCACACGCCCACCTAACAGCAAAAGCATCAGGTACACGCATTAGAAAATAAATCAAACAGCGTGCTCAAGCCTCACACCTCAAATATAACAGCAGGAACAGGAAGTATCCTCCACAAGCACTGCACGAGTAGCACCAGAATAAGAACAAGCATCAGCAACTGCCTGTTGTTCCCATTGTGGCTTTTTACTCAGCAGCTTCAACAAAGCCTTTCCCAGAGATATAACTACAATTGGTCACTTACTGCTTACACAAAAACCATGAGGCTGAGAAAACTCGCAGAGCACAAAACCTTGACTAAAGGCTTACCCAAAGCCAGGCTAGGCTTTCTGCTGCTGTGATGTTCATCTGACCAATTAACAGAGAGAAGAGGCAACACTGCCAAAAGCTTCAGTCCAAGCAGGGGTTGTCACTTTTGGCAGGCCAGTGCCAGCCCAGGCAAGGCTGACTGCTCAGATCAGCCACTATCCTGAACTTACCGTACACGTTGGCTGGCTGGACTCCTCGGAAGCTACGCGGAGACCGTTGTCCAGAGTGGTCACCTGGGTCTCGGGGATATTCTGGAGTGTCTGGGCGTAGGTGGCAGCACCTCGGCTCCTTGGCAAAGTCAATAAAGCTGCCTAAAGAAAACCAAAAACCTCCCATCGCCCCTGCACGGCAGCTCCCCTGCGCAGGGCAGGCCCAGGGCCGGGCCCAGAGCTGACGGAAGCCGGGCCAGCCGAGCTCCTTCCCGGTTATCCCGGGGAGCTCCTCCCGCACGCTGCCGGTTCACCGAGGGGCTGGGACCCCCCAGCGAAGGCTCCGTGACCCGGCCAAGCCCCGGGG
>NW_010106591.1:448-6412 GCF_000699245.1 Pterocles gutturalis | reverse complement strand
CATAGAGGGCAACACCCCCTCCTCATCTCCCCTGCCTGTCCTTCCTAAAGAGCCTGTATCCCTGCATTCCAACACTCCAGTCATAGGATCCATCCCACCACATCTCTGTAATGCCAATAAGATCATACCCCCATAGGTGTGCACACATCTCGAGCTCCTCTTGTGTATTCCCCATACTACGTTCACTCATATAGAAGCACTTAAGCTGGTCTCCCAAAGAGGTTGGACCTCCTGTGTGTTGGTCTCCAGCCGCCCTCACGCCAGCCTGTGAACCTTTTCCAGGCTCTGGGCATTTGTTGCTGGCTTTTCTGTCATTGGAGTGGTAAGAGTGGGATGGATTAAGGCTCCCCTCCCCCGGCAATATTAGTTTAAAGCCTTCCTCACCAGGTTGGCAAGCCTACGACCAAAGATTCTTTTCCCTCTCTTGGACAGGTGGATCCCATCAGCCCCCAGTAGACCAGGGTTCTTGAAGCAAGCCCCATGGTCTAAGTAGCCAAATCCCTGGTTGTGGCACCACTCCTGCATCCATTTGTTGATGTGCCAGATTCTATCTGCCCTTTCATACCCTTTCCCTTCAACTGGGAGGATTGAAGAGAAAATCCCCGGTGCTCCAGAGCGCTCTACAGCCTCTCCAAGAGCTCTGTAAGCCTGAACTGTGTGGCCGTAAAGTGATTAGCATTTGGCTTACATGATTTTAAACAGGAGGAATGGATAAAACATGTACTTCTGAATCACTTATGTATGTTTTTTTTGTGTGGTAGAGGACACGTAAGATAGTCTTCAGGACTAAGTAAATACTCTGACACATTGCATGAGAAGGAGTGCCAACAAAAGAGAAATGCAGTGCCCTCTCAGAGTCAGGGAGAAGGTAATGTAGATGACAGGAGGAGAATTTTGGGAGGTTCCTTTTTGCAAGAAGTCACTGCTGCTAGTTCAGAAAGAGCTGGTGAATCTACAGCAGACTGATATCAAGGATTCATGCATCCCTAATCTATCCACTCATTTGTATTCCTAAAATGGCTTTGACATAGAAGTAGTTAGGGCATAAATAACCTTCTGGAGGCCGTCCAGGCATTTCCCTACATTGCAAGAGGGTTTGTTTAATCCTAGTCTATCCTCATGGCATTACTAGACAAAAGCATATAATAAGTAGTCTGAGGGACTGTAAGTAGGTACTGTCTCTTTTGATGTGTTTCAATAGCTTTCCTCAACTCCTTGAAGTCCAGAAAGTTTGACAGAATAAGTAAAAGTTCATGACTAACTTTCCCAGCTTGTATATAGTATTAACTGTATAGGCTGTGGGGTTGAATTCTGGTCATTCTCATCAGTTTGTCTTGAGTGATTTTCATAGATTAATTATTTATTTTGTAACAGCTGTATTCACAAGTGGGTCATTGCTTTAGGCAGGGACCTGTTACTATGAAGGATGTTGCTGGTATTCTTGATTAGAAACAGTGTACAATTTTGGATAAACATCAGGTGGGAGTTCTCTAGCTCAAAGGAGGAGACATGTTTCCTAGTCAGCTGGGATAAAGGAAGATCCAGGTGATTCCAGTTAAGACAGTTACAGGTTGTTCTGAGGCAGTTTGGATAGGACCCAGTTTCCAAAGCCATATCCCATATGGCTTGTGTTATCATTCAGGCTTTATGTAAACTGGATGGGAGTCATTTTGCTGTTGCCTGTTTCTCCAATTCCTTTGTCTGAAAGCTCAACACTTTTAAATTTTCTCAGCCGCATATCCATTAGTCTTGATTTCCTTTGCTCATCCTTCTCTCCCTCCTGCCACCAGCTTCTGCTTACTCCCTTGACTCTTCCCATCTGTCGTACCTGCTCTCTGTATCTGCCCTCTTGGATCCTGGCATTTCCTATATGCCACTGAAACTTACTGTGAACTCCGCAAGAAATCAGAAGAAAACTGTTTCATAATTACGTATAACTAAGACTTTTTTTTTCCCCAGAAGCAATACGTTGTCTTTTAACAGATATTTATACATATTCCTTGTGCTAGGAAGTGGTTGTAGCTCTGTCCCTGGTATTCCCCTGCCATTGTCAGTACATTTGTAGTATGGTGGCAGAATAACATGGTTCTGCCTTGGGAACTGGCTGTCACTGCACAGGACAAATGCCAAATAGATAATGCTTTTATTTACATGTTTCCAACAGATTCTTAGCAGTTTTTCCCCACATTTCTGCAGAAGAAGCTGGTCTCCATGAGGAGCAGACAGTGAGTCCAGGGGAAATTTTAGTTTATTGATGTGGTCTGTGGATTTCCATGCTCCTCTTGCTCTCCAGCTGTCCCCTGTGCTTCCCTCTGAGCACATGCTCTGTTCCTTTTCTTTTAACAACTCTCTAGGGTCTAAATCCTGGCCCCTTTGAAATTCAAAGGTAAAACTCAGTTGATCTTGGAAGGGCAGGTTTTTAGCTCAGCTACTCACATTGAGCAGATGCCCATCCCACGTTGCGGGTGGCTGTCTGTGGCTCTCTGCTGGGATGAGGCAGCCGTGTAGCACGCTCAAGGGAGAGCATTCCAGCAAGTACCAGAGGAGAGGCTGAGGATGCTAAACCAAGATATGTCAGTGTTATTATCTCTGCCTTTCTGAGCTGCTTACAGGACCACATGCTCCTCTGTCAGTTCCGCTCAGATTAAAAACCACAGTGAAATATTCCTTTTTGTGCTTCTGAATGGGAAATCAGAGATAACTTTGATACTTAATATGTATCTGAAAAGATAAGTGGGGTTTTTTTTCCATCTGTTGAAGAGTGTGGCAGAAAGAAACAGTTATCATGAACTATCCATAAAATAGTTCCCTTCTACAGGGAGTTTATTACCCTTCATCTTTCATTACCCTAAGATATTTACAGGTAGAATATTCATTACCTTGAACATTCCCGCATCCTTGTATGAGCACACAGTGTACAGATTGTAGGAGACAGGCTCCTTAGTGCCCAAAGACAGGGTATTACCATTTAATGCTTTTATTTCCCTGCACCAAACTGCAGAGCTGCAACATAAGCAACTTTGGACTTATTTACTCACTGTGCGAGACTCGGCGACACAGGGAATTTTGACTGGTCACATAATGTGTCACGTTAAAGAGCCTTTTGTCTCCATTCAAGCTTTCTGCAACAAGACAAATTATGATATTTTCCTGTTAATTTCTGTTAATTTCTTTCCTTAATGAGTTTCATTAAAATCAAAGCTTCCGGAAGACTGAGCCATGACAGCTGTCTAAAGACTGTCTCACTTGCTATGGGCTGTTTGGGCTGAATAATTATTTCAGCTTTGTGAGGATTATTTCTTTAAATAAGAACAATGATGCTCTGTTTGGGAAGAGAAACAAATGCTTGGAGTGGTGCAGCATAATTTCATAGATCTGACTTGTAGTACTCAATGGCTTTCAAGAATACCTGGGAAAAACACATCTTTCTCAGTCTGACACATTTTTTAATTATTTCACTTAAGGATACAAAGGCGGCTATTTCAGCTGGCAAGAGGAAGAGGGCTTGGCTTTTAATGAAACAAATAAATTCTTTGAAAGAGAGAGGGGCTTGTTATTTACTATTGCATTGCTGTGAATGTGACCCAAGAATGAAAAAGCAAGACTTTCTGGTTTGCCATTCATAAAATATCCCTGCAAGCTGCAGCCTTGATCCTTTGATAACACAATGGCAAATATTTCATTTCTTTTATATTTACAGCACTGTAAAATCTTAAAGATGCATTGTGTATTTCACAGCTATTGTAATTAAAAAACAAGGCTTTTACAACATAGTTCAATCTGTTTGCTGAGCTGACCATTTTCTTTTGACACGGAAATTCTTAAATCAAGGGGTGGGAAGATGGGAATTTTACAGTGGTCCACTGCTTCCAAGTCTGAACTGGACGCTCACCACCTGTTTTCACGAGCTGTTGCACCGAATTCCTTGTCAGAGTTGCGGAAAACCCAGCTGGTTTGACGGAGCTCCTGTTCCTTTTGTAAGTCTCAGATTTCAAGACCCGCATGGTAGATTTTTTGTTTAGAGAAAGTGAGTATTTTCTGAGATTTAGGGACACCCTCTCAACTTCCTAAATCATTGCTCCCTGCCTGCTGTTTCTAACTCTGTGTCCTTCCTGGGGTTGATTTTATCACAGTACTCTTATTCCTTGGAGGACAGAGGCCAGTGACCTCCACTTAAAATGAGATTGTAGTTAAGAAAGCGGTTGTTTAGAAACCATACCTTCTTGCTTAACAAAGCAAGCACTCTGTATGCTTCCTGCGTTGATGCAGACATATCTTGTCCCTGTCAGTGTGGCTGGAGAATGACTAGATGAATTCCCACCTCAGTTAACATCCTCAGGGTAATGGTCAAGAAGGCCTGACACATGGACTTTTTATTACCAGGAGTGACAAAACACTGAAAGAGCACAGCTTAATTTTTGAATCACAGGTTGATTTTATAAGACAGACAGAAAGCCACTGCTGTAATGAAAAACGAAGCCGAGCATATCTGATGTAGTAACTGTCAAAAGGGAAGTCAGGCTCGTGTCGGTACCCTAGGACTGGTCTCACACAGCAACTGCTGCTTGATGGATACTCAGGGCACAGCACGGGTCAAGTATTTAAGGTAATTGTTTGTGGACTGGCCATCTGACAGCTTAAGATCTGCAGTGAATTTGCAGCTTGGCCAGAGTTTCACAGGGAGTAGGCTCTCCCACCACCAAACGGCTACATATCAGGAAAAGATGGGCTTCTGCCATTTTATTTTCCTTTCTGATCAACAGCTATAGCAGTTGGAGAGGTGCATGCTCCCAGCCGGAGAGGAAAGGTGCCCTCAAAGGCATAGTGCAAGCTGGGTGGGTGGTCCTGCACCATGTGAGCCCCTTCTTCCATGGAGCACCCATGATGGGAACAGGAGGGCATCCTGCTGCCCCACGCAGAGCACCACACCTGAGCAGCCCTGATACAGCCAGGCATCTGTGTCCAGTCCTGTCTGCATCCTGGCTCTGGAATGAGGGAAAATGTTTCCTTTTCTCCTCTCCCCAAGGCTGGGGTTTCCAAAGGCTTGGGACAAAGTTAAGCAACCAATTTCCCTGAAGAAAAGCAAACAATGGGTCTTCTGAGAATCTAAGCCCAAGTGGCCTTGCAAGAGGGAATTTCATGGGCTCTCAGCTCCGGCACTGTTCGATAAATCCAAAACCCACATCATAATCTCCTTCTGTCATGTCTTAATTACTGTTGTGACATACTTTTAAAGGGAAATTTCTGCAAGAAAACTGTCCGTCTTAAAACTTTCCTCTGATGAAAAATGAGAATAAACAATGTAGTTTTGGACTGGTTTGAGGAAGGCTGCTTACTCATTCCTAGAAAGACCAGAAGAGCTGTGCTGATTTTCTCCTGACACTCGTATTTATGTGATCTTCCTTTTGCTTCTGTTTTTTTTTTTTTTTTTTTTAAAAAAACCCAAAACCAGGAGGGTCAGTTTTCAGTCTGCCACTTCATAGGCAGGAGAGCACCTGAAGAGCAGCAAATAGCAAGTCAGCCAGTAAGTCAGTCTCATTGGGAACCCAACTTAAGTGCCTCTATGCAAACGTACATAACATGGGGAATAAGCGAGAGAAGTTAGAGACGTGCGCATGCCTGCAGGACTATGATCTCACTGGCATCACAGAGACGTGGTGGGATGGATCCTATGATTGGAGTGTTGGAATGGAGGGATACAGGCTCTTTAGGAAGGACAGGCAGGGGAGGCGAGGAGGAGGTGTCGCCCTCTTTGTCAGTGATGAGCTGGAGTGCATGGAGCTCTGCCTGGGGATGGATGAGAAGCCTACTGAGAGCCTATGGGTCAGGATTAAAGGAAGGGCAGGGACAGGTGGCATTATAGTGGGGGTTTGCTACAGGCCACCCAACCAGGAAGACCAAGTAGATGAGGCTCTCTATAGACAGCAGCCTCAAGCTCACAAGCCCTGGTCCTCATGGGGGATT
>NW_010106591.1:0-322 GCF_000699245.1 Pterocles gutturalis | reverse complement strand
TCACCAACAAGGAAGGGCTGGTGGGGAATGTAGAACTTAAGGGCAGCCTGGGATGCAGTGACCATGAAATGGTGGAGTTCAAGATCCTCAGGGCAGTGAGGAGGGTGCACAGCAAACTCACTACCTTGGACTTTTGGAGAGCAGACTTTGGCCTCTTCAGGGACCTGCTTGGTAGAGTACCATACGATAAAGCCCTGGAGGGAAGAGGGGCCTAAGAAAGCTGGTGAATATTCAAGGTTCACTTCCTCCAGGCTCAGGATCGACGCATCCCAACAAAGAAGAAATTCAGGCATAAATGTCAGGAGGCCTGCACGGATGAACA
>NW_010106590.1:0-1160 GCF_000699245.1 Pterocles gutturalis | reverse complement strand
GGGGGGGCGCAGGGCTGTGGGGCAGGTTCAGGGCATCAGCACCCGAGAGAAGGGTCTGACAATTACCTGTATTTCCATAACCCCTGGGAGAACTGAGGGATGCTGCACAGAGCTTGGAGATCCCCTTGGGATGACCCCAAGCACCTGTTCCTTTGCACTACAAGAGCAAGTGGGAGCCCCCGGGGCAGATCCCTCTCTGGGGTGTCTGGACATCCCCCCAAAGCCTGAGCGCGTCAGCCCACAGACATCACAGCTCTTATTTTGTTGCAAAGGGAAAATATCAGCGTGATGATGTCCTCATCGTGTTCCTGAAAGCTTCCTAGTGGGTAGTTTACCAAATACACCACCTCATGCTAATTAAAAAACAACCACGATCAAATTTATAATCTAATTTCCATTTCAAAGTAGCCGTTTAAAAGACTGTTATGAAAATAACCAGGCTTGTGGGTTTTTTTGATCCTGGGCTAATAAAGGAACAAGACATCCGTGGGTATCAGCCGAATCCCTCGGTCAGCTCCCACATGAAAGATTCACAAACACGCACTGAGGTTTGGATTCACAAGGCAGCGCATTGCGTGTGAGACCCGCTGATTGCCGGAGATGAGCAGAGGATGCAAGGATGTTCCACGCTGCCTCCATCTCCTGAGGTCGCATTAAACCCTGTAAATGTTTCCTGGATGATCGCAGGAGAGCTCTTTCGAAGCAAGCTGGTCGTGATGCCCCGAGCACCCGCAGCAGCCCCTCTGCCCCCTCCCTTCCTGGCCCAGCAGAGCCACTCCGGTGGCCCCGGGGCAGGTTTGCAGAGCACACGTGCTGCTGGAGCTCAGCTGGCAAACACCTCTCCAGAGGGAGTTACTGGCACAGATGTTTTAAGTAGCTTTTTTTTTTTTTTTTCAGAAAATAATAAAACCCAGCAGGGTGCTTTACCCCCTCGTTTACCTGGGTGCTGCCAGTAGTGCTGCACCCAGGGACCCCTGCCCACCCACTGGAAGGTCAGAGGGTGCTGGTGGCTTGCATTCCATACCTGCGTGACACTCAAACACTGAGGTTCAGGGCCCTTTCCCACCCTCACTCTTTTGGCAGAGCCCCTGGCAGATGGATGGGTGGCAGCAGGGCCAGGGCTGGAGCTGGCCTGTGCAGCATCCCGCAGCCTGGAGCAT
>NW_010106589.1:0-455 GCF_000699245.1 Pterocles gutturalis | reverse complement strand
ATTGATTCTGTGTGACCTAGAAAAGCAGTTTAAGTATTACAGATGTTGTTTATTCTAAAAAAAAAAAAAAATCCTTAAAATAGAAAGACATACCTGATGTATTATCTGAGCTACAGGAAGTTGTTCAGCATATTTTAGTGGTTCTGTTGCCAACTCTTCCTTTGGAAGCCTGGAAAGAAGTTAACATTTATCAAAGTTAGTACAATGTTTACCAAGTTAAATTACTGCAATTTAGGTAAAGTACTGAGTTTTAGGTAAAGTACTTTTAAAAGAAGTGTGGTATCTGGGAGATTATTTTATTTAAGATGAAGAAAAAGTATCTAAGACCTTAATTTAATATATTTCTTCCAAAGTTGAGTGAAATAATAAATTTATGGTAAACAGAAATGTGTAACATTGTGGACTTTCTTCCCTGACCAAAGCACGTAAACCACAAATTTAGCAGCAGAAACATA
>NW_010106588.1:0-262 GCF_000699245.1 Pterocles gutturalis | reverse complement strand
GCGGCTGGGCTGGGAGCTCGGCCCCCCTTTCCGGAAGCCGGCAGCCCCGCGGTGTGGTGTGTTGGCCTTATGCCTCCCTGGGGATGATTTCCTCTCTGCTGCCTGTGAAGGTGAGGTGCCCAAGATGTAGGGAATGCTCTAATGGACTGGAGCACCGTATTCATAGCTGCAATGCTTTAAAATGATTCAGTTATGTATTTATGTATCTCCAATAAAATATGCATTACTTGAAAGCTTGTTAAGTCTCTTTATTTAGTTCTTA
>NW_010106587.1:357-37178 GCF_000699245.1 Pterocles gutturalis | reverse complement strand
CTGGAGGAATCAGTGCTGGGTGGAGCAGATCCATGCTGTTCTGTTGGTTTTCAGGCTCTACATTTTTTAATATTTTATGGAAGTAAATCTAAACAGAGGCTTTATGCTGTTCTGTTAGAAGTCCAGCCACCTGCTCCACATGCTGGCAGTTTACACAATTAATGAATTTCCTGCAGCATGGATATTCTGCCATTTCAGTTTAGCAGGCTTAAAGGGACCCCACATTAAACATACTCTGAGACCTTTATTTCCTTTCAGGGAAAATGAAAAAGGTAGCAATTACGTTTGGTTAGATGAACATGAAGATGAGGTGTGCTGCTTGAGAGTGGCTAACATTGTTTTTCTTCTTTTTAAGATAAATCTTTATAATAACCCATCTGTTGTAAACAGCTTTCCAGATATTTTCTGACATCAGGGAATCTATATTTCTGGGTCTTGTTGGTTTTTGACAGCATAAGGCATACTAGAATTGTAGTTAGTTTTTGATTTTTTTTTTTTCCCCTAAGTAACAGGAACTTTAGTCTGCAGAAGTTTGTTTTGACATTTCTCGTTGAGTAACTAGGTAGCTGATAGGCGTTTCTAACACTTTGGATAAATCTTTTAAAATGCAGGAGGAATTTATAATTGAGATTTAATTGTTTAGGAAAGGACTCCCCCAAGGAAATCTAATTTCTTTTTATAGGTCTTAATATGGAAACAGTCTTGACTGTCAACTGTGATTTCTGTTCCTGAAGGTGCTGGCAAAGTCAGGCACATCAGCCTCGTGGTGGCATTTGTTGTCTTTTTTAAGAAAAAAAAAAAACACACCACTGGAGACCTGTGTCTTAAAAATGATATTTTCTATGATAACCTTTAGAATCCCACTGAAGACACTCAAATCAGTGCTTTTCTGACATTAAAATGCAGGAATTCAGCCTGACTTCCCTCCTGGAGTCCCTTCCATCCCATGTTTGCTGTTGTTCTTTAGAGAGTTTTTCAGCATTGTCCCTTTGCTGCAGTTGGGAAGAGAGTCCATTGCTCAGCTTCCCAGGTTGGAATGGGAACGACGCTAGGACTCTTTGGACTGAAATTTTTTTCTGTGTGATGAAGTGATATGTTCTAGGTGGTTTTCAGAAGAACTGAGGTCAAGCATCTCAGGCAGTATATGAAGGCTGTCGCAGTAGTCGCACTGCTTTCAGCGGTGCCTGTAAGAATTTTTACATACAGCTACGTCTTTAAAAAAAAAAATAGCTGTTTGAAGAAAGTGTACTTTCCATGCAAACTTTCTTCCCCAATGGAACTTTAAGACCACAAACAAGGTAAAACATACTGGAGTCACTTAACGTGGAGCTTTTATGTAAAGTATGTATTTGTCTGACACTTGTGAAATGCTCAAAAATTCAGATGGGCCTTATTCTTATTCCACATCACCCAACAGACTTACTGGCTTGTAGGCTTCTTCACTAACTACATATGCTCTTACCACATCGTGGTTACTGATGAAAACCTGCCTTCAGTAACTTATAGCTGCTATACCTTGTAGTGTGACTTACACAATACCTTTCCTTTTTTTTTCTTTTTTTTTTTCTTTCTTCTTCCCTTAGTGATGCTGCAGCTAAATTCTGGCTGGAAGCTCACACAAGAATAAAACCAGTTATAACTTCAATGTACATCTTTCCTCCTATGGAAATGAAGTTCTTATCATCCCAGTGCTTTATTCACAAAGGCCTCTATTTGTAGCACTATTTATCTTCCTGAAGGGAATTGTATGAGACCCTGGAGATGAGTAATGGCTTTTCTTAATCAGCCTTTTGAAATGCCATTGTCTTGTCTGCCTTTGTAAGAACATCAGCACAGTGGTGGGTGTTTTGTAGCATAATACGAAACAAGGTGCTTGCTGCTAAGAGCTTGTAATTTAAACAAAGAAGCAGCAATCAGAAAAGGGGCTGGTGTACACTGGCACTTGAAATTCATGGGCTGAATGCTTCCTGCACGGAGGGCAAGAGTGAGGGAGAGAAGGAACAAACACCAAACAGACAAGACTCCTCCTGTGTGCCAGTGTGATCTGCCAGGTCCTACTTAGCAGGCTGTGTTGGCATTGATTTGTACATTCTAGGTTGATGTAGCTTCTCCTGGCCTGCTTATTTTGCTGTTACATTTTCTTTAATCACTATCTCAGTATTATGTAAAGGTTCAACTTATGATTGCTTTGATATGTTGGGTGCCTGATTTTGTGGCATTTCTTGCTCTAAATAAATGTATTTCTCAAAAGTTGAAATAATCCCAAAATAAAATAACAAAATTTTCAGTACATGATAAAAAACATGTGAAATTTCCAGTTTAGGATTTAGGGCAGAAAGGGACCACCATAGGTCATCAAACCATATTTTAGACATGTCCAGACAAGTGTAGCTACATTATCCTTAACTGACCTTTTCCTTAAAAGCTTCCAGTTAAGGAGCTGCCACAACAGCCCTACCCAGCCAATTCCCATGTTTCACCATTCTGATGACTGGAATTATCATAATCTCTAACCCCACTCCAAATAAACTGCATCTTTGCCTCCTTTCACAGAAAATCTTTCCGTTTGCTGTCAACTCCTTCCATCTTTTCTTGTAGTTCTCCCTCCCCATATTAATCCTCTTGTTTTCCTCTGGATTCTGTCAAATTGGTCAAAACTGGCTACGTCACCTGAGTGAGGAAGAAATAACTCTTAGGTGGTGTGTGACACAGCATTAATCTACTTAGAGTTGAGGCTTGCTGCTTTGTCTGTACTGCAATGTGGTCGATGTATATCTACTTTGTGTCACAAATGTAGGTTTCATCTTTTTTTTCTGTTCCATGGCTGCATCAAGAGTTGCTTCTTATTTTGTATTCCTCTTTTCCATTTCTCTTTACTCGGTGTAGCACTTTGAGCTTGTCTTTACTGAACTACATCCTGTTGATTAAAAACCCCTCTTTCCAATTTATCACGTTCATTTTGGATTCTAATCCTGTCCCTCAGACTGTTTCTACCACCTCTCCTCATGCTGATCTTAGAAGTATCCACTCTGGTCCATCATCCAAGTAATTAATGAAATATTAAATAGAATTTGGTAGCCATAGGACAACGAGCGGAGATGAGTAGGGTGTTCAGGACCCAGAGATGTGGCATGAGTAGGGAACCAGTATTTTGCCATTTCCTTTTGTCTTCTTTTCCAGAAAACTGGTGACAATGGACCTCTCAGTGGTGGTGCAAAACTGCAAGACTTAGATTTTATGCAGGCTTCGCATGCCAGATTGTTTTAAATTGCAGTAAACATCTTTATCTCCATTTTACAGGTGCAGAGGGCAAAGCCAGGCACCTGGCCAGTGGCAACGCATCTTCCTCCGGTAGCACCCGGGGCTCCCTCCACTGGTCTTCCCTGCTTCTCGCAGTGACTGCCTTCCCTGTGTTTCTATTTGCCCTGCAGAAAAGTTGGTGCAGTAAAATTGACTATCTACTTCTAATGGACATGTTCTGCACCTTGATTAGTATTCTTAAGATGCCCATGAATTGGTTAGTGATACTGATATTGCTAACAGCGAAAGGAGAAGGGATAAAAAGGAAAATAGCATCGAATCATCACAGTATCACATAAACCCCCTTGATTTCTTCTCTCTCCCCTCCCCAGCTGCAAATGCATAGTAACCACGTGGATGCACATTGTGTGTCCACCTCATCTCTGCTATTCCTTACACATAGGTGAGAGCTCCATACTGCTCATTTTGTGATTTGATTCAAGATTAGTCAGTATGTCACAGTAGATGGGTTTATCTGTGGTCCTTCATCTCCTCCACCCACTGCAGCAGGAAATGTATTTCGCGGTTGAGTTCTATGGTGAGTGCTAGGATTTGAAGGGTGTGTTGAGGATTGCTTTACTTTCAAAACAAGTGGTAGTAAAGTCTTTGGTACTTTCTCTCTGCCTTAATTGTTTGTGAAGTTCTGCTCTTCTACTCTTGTAGAAGAAAGAAAAAAAAAAGCATTGACTATTTACTCTGTTTGCTTTTAAGTAAAGTTATCATTTTTTTTTTTTACCTGACTGACAGTACCTCCAACCTCAAAATTAAATGCATTTCAGGAATTAGTTGGCTGCTAAATAAGAGGGGATGTTATTATTTTAAAGTCAGAATTAGAATAGATTGAAATAGAACTGACCCAAGTGTTCCCACATACAAACATATAATGCAACAGATATTATACTTCATAACTCTTAAAGTCCACTGAGACAAAAACAGGCTTAGCCTGAAGAAAAAAACCAGTGATCTGATTGACATAAGTCTTCAAAGATTTCTCCTCTCGTAGGCTATGAAGGGCAAAGATTTAACCCTGATCCTAAAATTAATCCCAGGTATTAAAATCTGTGGCAGAGTTTGCATTCATCAATGCCAAGGAAATCTCCATAATCCCCCCCAAAAGGTTAGAGCAGTAGGGACCTGCTTAGAAATACAGTTAAGAAAAGAGTGAGTTGCCTTTCATGCAACTTCCCTGCAGTAGCCTTGCAGCTGCTAAATTATAACTCTTAACATTTTTTTCAGCCAAATTTTCAATGCAGAGCAGTTGCTGTGGTGTCCTCAGCCAGAAAGCCCACAGTTCAGGAGTTTCTTTCTGTGGTGGAGCCAAGCAGAGTCGGTGTATAGCTCTGATTTGCAATTTTAAGGTTGCCCTTTATTGCTGAGTGAACAGAACGCTGAGGAAAATCACAACAGGACAGCTAAAACGCTGACCCTCTCTACTGTTTCATTGTGGGATATTTATTGAAGGGCTGCTGGGAATTTCTCCAGCCCTGGGAGAGGAAACTGCTGGAAGAGCTGACCTTAACAGAGACATGGACCTGCTTTTCAAAGGGCTCTGTGCATGTGCGGCTGCCAGGAAGTTCAACAGGGATTTCTAGATTTTCATGTGTATTCTGAACTGCAATATTAAGGTCAGTGATGACCTTTCTTACTGTTGAGTGCTTGCTATGGGGAGATGGATGCAACATCCTTACTCCTATTTTGTTGGGATCTTCATAATTATTACAGACTTTTACTCTAAGGAATCGAATCCTCTTTCTGGATATAATTTCCCCTTAAAATATGTTTCTATTCTGGGAAATGTGAGCATGATGTGGGGCTTCAGGTGGATGGAAATTGTTTCTGGTATCAGAAAATAATGGCTAAATTATTTGAGCTTAGAACTGGCTAATTTATTTTAGCCTCGTTCTGTTCTGTGAGCCTAAGGCCAAACCACCACATTCTTCCTACCAGCTTTGTGAACAGCCTGGCACACAACAGTCAATCTGTTTCCTGACTTGCAGATCACAGAATGTAGAAGAGGCTTGGCAAGTCAGACGTAGTCCCAAGCTGTCTGATATTTCCCTCCTTCAGTTCTACCTGAAATGTCACCGAGGGAGAAGGAAGAACTGAGGATGCTGCTGCTGAGGAAACACATGCCAGAGGGAGACTTAGTCTTCTCCTTGCTCCACAGCTGGTAGCAGTAAATACTGTCCTGAACTGCAGGGTGGGACAATATCACTGTTTCACCGCCCCTTCTCAGAGCTTACCAATGCTGGGGTTTGTAAAAAATATCAAGAAAAAACTTCCACCTCCGTTTCCCTCCCCGTCTTGATTTCATACACCCTTTCGTTTGGTTGTTTCACCAACTTAATTGCAACTTTCTCCTCTCAACAGGAAGAAAAATAAAGCTGTTTGTTTCCACACTTCCCACTGCTGCTTTCTCCTGCTATCAGGGAGGCTGGTGTATTCTGCATATCTGAGGGCAGACAGTGGCCAATCTCATCGTCGTGCTGTGGTCTCAACCCTTTTTCTTCCTGAACAGGGATATGCCTACCCTAAAACTTGTGTGTTTTGTGTATCCACATTGAACAAACAGCAACAACATTCACAGGAGAATTGTCCATGCTGCGTTATTTGCCTTGTTTGGGGTTTTTTTGTGTTTTTTTTTTTTGTTGGTTTGTTTTTTTTGGTGGGTTTTTTTGTTTTGGTTTGGTTTTTTGGGTTTTTTTTGCTTTGGTTTGGATAGTGCTCTCGCTGTGAAGCAGCACTGCCAGGTATTTTGATAGGAAGCATGCTAGGGTATCTCAGCATTCATTGCTACTCTACTAAGCTGAATTTGTACTTAGATTTTGTGTGCTCCACATTGTGGGGCACCGACCTGGAAAGCAAAGGACTTCTGGAGCTTGGGTGAAACAAAATACTCTGTGACTTGGTCACCTCTTCGGTTTTGGAGAGCCAGTAGTATTTTTATAAGGTTTGGTAATGCGTTGGCATAACTATAGCGTTACACCATTCTGTGTTTTTGCTCATAAAGTTTAAACATAGAAAATAATGTATCTCATGTAGAGCTCTGTTTGCTAAGTGCTTTATGTTTAGCTTTAAACTGGTTGCCAGAATGTAGGTTAATACATTAACAGCACTGAAGGTGGCTGTATTAGGCTGTTCAGATGAATTAGGAGGCAAGTTGATGTCTTGCCTCAAAATATTTTGAAAAACTGACCAAGTGTGCAAGTCTTATCTGTCCTTCACACAATTGTCCCTTGCCCATTTTGTAGCAATATGTTTTGCTAGCCACAGCTGCACTACAGGAGTCATTCAGGGAGTTCAGAGAGATGAACTGCTTTTAGACTTTTTCTCCAGCCCATTAGGCACAGGCTCTCTGTCTTCAGTGTCAAACGTGACTGTCTTTCTGTCTATTTTTTTCCTGAAAATACACATTTTTCCAGGCACAGCAAGGAAAATTACAGTCCCTGCTAATGTTTAAAACCTGTCTGATGGCATCACAAAGCCAGGACTGAGTACAGTATGTTGTTTGGTACCTGCAATATCTCTTTTTCTTTGGAAGGGCCCCTCTTCAAGAAAACTCAAATGATGAAGGGCAGCTGGTGAAGTTTATTACTCTGCTCCATCAGAGCTTTCCTTCCCTCTATGTGGAGGCAGATTTATTTTACATACCTCCAGGAATTCCCTTGAGTGCCGTCTTCACTTTTGATTCAGCCTGTTTTAAGTCTTTGAGAAATCATCAGTGTGCTGTATTCGATAAATTGTTACGTGTATTAGTAGGCATGTGCTGATGATCAAGGTGGGATACAGAGGGAAAATAGTCACCTAACAAGAATCATCTTCTAAAATAAACACATTGTTAATGCTGCCTTATCTAACTTAGCTGTAATTTTTTCCATCTCTGAGGCTGTTGTATCCATGTGCACACCTGTGTGAATCAGGGGTATCATAGTGCACCATTACATCCTGTTGCACCTTGGGCAATGGGAAATTACCTTTTGAAGTTTAATTCCTTCCACCATAGCTACTGCCTATGGCTGCTTGACACCACATATAATGCTCACACGGTGAGGCTGGCATGGTCACTCACCTCCCAAATTATTGCTCTGCAATCTGATCTTAATCCAGTTCTCCAGGCTTTCAAAAACAATTAAATGCAGGAGCTTCTAGAAGTCATTAGAGGCCAAATTCCTTAAATTCCAGAACTACTCATTCTCACTTTTGGTAATTCCATAAGTAGGAGATTACTTACATAAGAGGGAATGAAAATAAATCTCTTTAGATAAAAATTAATAAGTAGAAAGAATGTATTTCTCAGGGGTTGAGGACAGTGTAGGAGCATCTATTGTTTCTTCTTTGCTCTACTACCAGTTTGTAGTTTTGTCTTTGTGCTTTTCTGGGAGAACAGTGTCTTTTATTCAGGCAGTTCTCCTTATTCTAACTGACACTGATTTGAAGCTCTAGGAAATCTAAAGATTTGTAGGCTATCCAGCTCTTTTATTTCTTCCAGAGCTGATAATATCCTCTGCTGAAATACAGTGTGCTCTGTCTTGTGTCTGATCTCATTCACAAGGACTCATCTGTATTTTCATGCTATTGTGCTTCCCCAAAACCACAGGGAGGTGGGTTTCTCTGCAGCTGAGTGTCTCTGAGGGGAGCGATTTCACTTCACTATATTGTTAGACATGCTGCTTCAAAAAAAGTGCTCACCTACTGATGCCTGATGGCTTCGAGTGGGGTGGAACATATGGTCTCCCAGTGGCGGACATTAGGTTTCCCTGACCTGAGAGCAACCCAAACTGCTATTCCCACAAATAAACCCAAGTACCAAGCCAAAATCTAACAGTATGTTAATCCTAGTTGGTGTACTTAATTGAAAGAAAGCCTACAGTAGTCTGTATGTACCTTTCTGAGTCTATACTATGCTTTTCCTGTACAGCTGTATATAAACACCCATTATAATTTTTTCCCTCCTCTTTCCCACTCCCAATTTAATTTGCAGTTATCCTCTATAGTGGATGACACTTCTGTAGCTCTTAAAACAGCTTTGATGCTTATAGGCTGAGGTATTTTGCAAATTGGTGAATTAAAGCACTTTTGTAGGTAGGAGTCAGCTTTAGCAAACAAGTCATTAAAGGAACTTGTAACTGATGACACATAGCAGCATAATTGCTACGGCAGATTCTGCAAAGGTAGGCAACAATTGGCCTCCACAATTGCATATTTTTCACTTAATTATGGTAAGACTTTGTGGATCCAAGGGCAGTTCTTTACAGCAATAAAACATTGATTACAAACTCGCGTGCACACGTACATTTTCGGTTACATTCTATTGGCATATGCAGAAATCTAGTCAAGAGGGCTACGTGCTGAGCTGTGCGGAGGATGAAGTTCTGAACTAAAATGTTGCTTTCCTTCCGAATCTGACTGAAGGCATAGCACTTTTTAAATGCTTGGAGTAGAAAGGAAACAAGGCCTTCTTTCTTTTTTAAATGACAGTGGGGGTTTTTTGACAAACGTATTTGTTTAATTTTGCTTTGAACCAGCTTTATAATAGCAATGATAATACAGCACAAAAAAAAAGTTTCAAATAGGAAATAGTATTGAAATGAGACATACAAATGTTTCAATGTTAAAGCAAGCCATTAGGGAATGTTTTGCAGACCAAAGTCCTATTTTTTTTGCAGAATACTGTGGCTGAATTTTGCTCTGATATTTACATAAAAAATTATTTTGAAAAGTCTCTGATCAATGACTGCTCATGATCCTGAAAGAGAAGCATATGTTCCTGTTGTGCAGAGTTTGACACTGAAAGCTAGGCTTTAACTAGGAAGGCATCCAAGGGATATATTGGGCTTTCACACATCAGGTAACTTATTTTAAATCATCTGGACCTAATTGTAGCTGTTGAAGGCCTAAAATTGTGGCTCTGAGCTAAGCTCTTTTCAGGTTGTAATTCTCACTTCCTCTACTGGCACTTCATAGAGTAACACCTGCCCCTTTTTGGTTAATTTTCATTTAGGTTCTCCAGATTTTTGCATCTTTAAATTTTATCTTCAGTTTTATAACAAGAAACCATTTAACTTCTGAAAACTTCTATATATAAGAAGACTTTGTTCATAACATTGTCATAGTGCAGAAACATAATTAAAATTCCTCACTTAAGTTAGTTTATTCTTCAAAAAATGCTGTACCATCTTTGCTCCAGAATCTTCCTAGACATGTTACTCCAAAATATTCATTATTCTCCAGATAAGCTTACGTGTTGTCAAAGTACATTTTAGAGTTGTATATGTGTGATTTCAGTTTCAAACAATGAGTCTCATCTGAAGAGAAGGCTCTGGGGACACCTTATTGTGGCCTTCAAGTATTTAAAGAGGGCTACAGGAGAGATGGGGAGGGAGTGTAGTGATAGGGCAACAGGTAATGGTTTTAAGCTGAAAGCACATAGATTTAGATTAGATATTAGGAGGAAGTTTTCTCCTCGGAAGGTGGTGAGGCAGTGGCCCAGGTTGCCCAGAGAAGCTGTGGATGCCCCATCCCTGGAGGGGTTCAAGGCCAGGCTGGATGAGGCTTTGGGCAACCTGGGCTGGTGGGAGGTGTCCCTGCCCATGGCAGGGGGTGGCACTGGATGATCTCTCAGGTCCCTTCCCACCCAAACCCTTCTGTGAGTCTATGATGATTCTAAGATAGCCAGCAGGAGCTTTTCTGTTCTGTTTAATGGCAGGTAGATCTGGCTTGGTATCTTTATCCCTGTGATAGATCATATAGTACTTCATGCGACCAGCTCTTAAAATAACTTCACTTCCTCTTCTGCATTTAATCCTTAAACTTGAAAGGAGAATAAGTGAATTCTTGGGTTTCAACCCTAGAGCTGTTTAGCCTGCAGTGTATGGATGTTGGTGATCTCTGCATCTGGCTGTGCAAATAGTCTGATGGGAAACTCCCAGCCAGCACTTTGCTGATGCAGGGATGTTTTTAGTGATTTAGGAGGAGTTGTGCTTCTCTCTATTTAATGCTACAGTAAGGCATTGAGGGATACCATGCATCCAAAGGAATGTCTTTTGGGTAAGCTGGAAAGCCTATGTGCAAAGCACTTTTTTAGCATTTTGATTTAGATTGCAGTCATGAACTCAAACCTCTATAGGATGCAGAGCACAGAAGACGGCTCAGTCCCAAAACAGCCTGAATTGGATAGATGCATTTTCTGGGGATACAAACAAATTAAGCCAATAAACTCGAGTTTTCAGGATAACAAATGCAAAAACCTCTGCAAGGCAAAAAAACCTAAGTAGGAATTGAAGGCCAGAAATGGTCACTTAATGTAAACAAATACTGTTTTTTCCTTTAAAAATCTAGATGGAAACAGCAGGTGTTTATAAGTAAACTGAAGCTGACCTATTTTCTATTATATTAAGCAACTACGATACCTCATACAAAGACTAATATTGAGCACCGATTGAAACATGTAATTTTATATTTTAGGTATTTCTGGAATACAAATATGTAACTACAAATATGAAACTGTTTTTACAGGCAAGGGAGTAGCTTTGACACTCATCCCTGACTTGGAAGGGTAAAGCTCCTAGGATTTGAAGAATTCTGCTAAGGATTTTGAGGAAATCAGTCTTGGTGTGTTACCATTAGAGGTGGTGTTTCCAGACTACAGCTGAACGCACACATGCTGCTTGAAACCTGCAGTTAGAGAGCCCTTGTGGTCTGTTAGTATTTTATTTTCTGTGAAAACCCAAAACCAAAATCCTATTATTTATAGATAACAATAATAGATAAAATAATAATATAGATTAAAAAAACATGTACATTGAGAGGAGAAAACAGCCATTGCTCCTTAATCCTGCCATAGCCTAAGAATTTGCCTACCTCGTCTCTGGAGAAGCAGGTACCGCTTTTTGGAGATTTGAGCTGGAATCCGTTTTTCAGAGACTGCCTTTGCACCTGTTGCTTGAATAAATTCCCATTGAATTATAAAGAAGACATTGCTGTAGTTTATCTGCCAGGAGATATCATCGTCTGGCAGGACTTTCTGCCTGCCTGCTAACTCTGTATGGTAATGTGTTTTGATACTTGTCAAAATTCTATGGTTGATCATAGTTTTGGGGCAACATTGAAAGCCTGCTTCAGTCAGGAAGAGACATAGTTCACTGTGAGGGGTTTTCCATAAACACACCGCTCCAGGCTAACTAAGCATCCTGTCTCTCTTCCTATGGCCCCCCAGGCTCTCCCTCAGCAACTATTAAAATATACAGGCCAACGGCCTTATGTATCCGGACATGTTCAAGGGAATGAATCTCAGCATAAAAGAGGTAAAGGGATAAATGTTTCCATGGCAATTCCAAGAGTGCATGGATCAGAAGCAAAGATTGGTCTTATTGTTACTGTCACATCAAGTGCTGTTGAGTCACATTCAGTGTTTGGTAAAGTAATTACAAAAGTCAATTAATGCAAAGGAAAACTGCTTTCACACGGCCAAGGCTGCTGCTTAAGGCAGCACTTATGAACGGTTGCATCATGGACCTGTTTTTGGCTATTCTAATATCTAGAGGCTTTTTCAAGAATTCCTTGAAAGAAAAGAGAAGAAGTGTTTAATCACTGCTACCCTTAATTTTCTTATCAAAGAAGATGATACTGCATCACAGATTCTAGCAATGACTGCACTGGAGACCTTCAGCATATCTCAGTACGTAGAGTGAAGGCAGTTTCTTTTCTGCAATTTAGATAAAGTGAAACTATTAAGTGGAAAAGAATCTTTGACTTGTACAAGAGGTTTTGCTTGTTCTATATTTACATGAGAAATATTGTTCAAGGACAGTCCAGGAGTTATCTTCTATCTCCGTGCCTTTTCTTTGCTAGTAGCTAGTGTTGGATGCTTGTGGAAATATTATGGGAACTGACAAGTGCAGGGTTGTGTTTTTTCCCACTCTACATTCTCACTCTGAATTGCAGGAACTTCCAGAAGTTATATATGCATTTTTAACAGCCCTTGACAGACTTCCATTTATTTATCTGATCAATGTTTGAGCTTATATATTTCTTATGTAAATCCACACTTTCTAATTTATCCCTTTATACTTCCAGCATCTTGTGGCACTGAATTCTACAATATAATTATGTCTTCTCTGAAAAAAAAAAAAATCCTACCTGATTAATTCAGGATATAATATTGGTACAAAAGCAATTGAGTATAAATTGGCATGAATATATTTAAGGCTAGAAATTCGAAAAACAATCCTAGCAATTCCAGTCAGACTGTTAGGGGCAGTCTGAAGAAGGAACATGAGAAGTTTATCTGAACAATTATAAAATGTATTTGTAGATGATTAAGTTTAATAACCCAGCTACTCTTCTACATTAAGTTGCCCTTTTTCTCTAACTTTTGAATGACTGATGGTACATCTTTCTTGCTATAAAGCATGAAAAATTAGGGAACACAGCTCCTGTCACCATTAATTACAGCTGTTATGAAGTCAAAGGACTGTTAGGAAAAAGGCTCTTCAGAAGCATTTGTAACTTGTAAAACAAGGACTGATCTATTGTTGCCATTAAGAGCCTCATATTTTGGAATGCCCTATAAATCTTACGAGTTGTGGAGACCTATTATGTATAAAACATCATTTTGGCACCCCGGAAAATTGCCCATTGAGTTTTAGTACGTTCCCTTCAGTCTTTGGTTGTGGACACAAGAACAGAGTCATAAATTACCTTAGGGCATTTTTATTTCCTGCTTCATCAGGATGACTCCTCTGCTGTATTTAGCCTTTCAATTGCCTAATTTGTAAACCCTTCTCACGATCTCTCTAATTAATTGGCAGACGAGACTACAGACTGGCTGGAAGTAATTGAAGATTACTCTTAATTGTAAGAGCACACTTTTGGTGGCTCATTTAAAATACATATGCAGATTAGAGGCAAATATAAACAATAATTAATGTGTGAACGCAAGCAGTGCATTGGTTTGGAAGGTGTGCTGTTGTGCTTTGGGACATGGGTTAGTGGGTTGGGTGGGGTTGGGTTGACGGTTGGACTTGATAAGCCTTGAGGTCTTTTCCAACCTTACTGATTCTATGATTCTATCAGAGTTTATCTGCTCTTCTGAACCTCCACGCTCCCCGCCTGCCTTTAGGCTGGAATACAGCGCTGCAGCCGCTGCACCAAGCAAACGCTCTGAGGAGGTAGAGGATGGAAACACAGGTTTGGTTAATAACAAGATAACCCCCAAACTAAAGGCTTCTCCACCTCACAGCTCCCCAGCCAAATTCCACCTCTCATAGACACACTCCATCTCCTTATCACCAGCTGAAATAAATCACACGCTAGAATGAGTCAGCAGAGCTAAGTTACCATTTCTTTGCAGGACTGCAGTGACGGTTGAGCAGTCTGGGTGTGCAAAGCCTTCTCGTCAGGCAGATGTGGATATAATGAGATTCTGACTTAAACCAATATAAATCAAATCAGAATTGGTGCCTCTAAAGTTGGCTGGATGAAACTGTTGCTCTTTATGCTCTATTATTTACGTGCTTTCCTGTGGCATCTCCTGAACTGCGGGAAACAGGTGATTATAATAGACTAGGAATCGGAGGGTTTTTACATTATCTTAGGCAAGCAAGGCAAGCAGTTGGAAACTGGACATCTGACATATTGGTGCTAGTCAAACACTGGGCTATAGAAGAGATAATTTTCCTGTACAACCTTAAATATTGCGTGGGTACCTTTGGAGATAAGTTTGAAGAATTGATTCCTGCTAGAGCCATTATTATTTTAGCAGGCTGCACATGCTTATGCTGAAGCAGCTTGATTTTTGATGTTTTGTCCATTCAGACCGTTTATTGGCTTATGAAGTGGTCTGCATCCTCAAAAAATTGCTTTGATTAAAAATCCTAGATAGCTTCTTTCTATTTAAAGCTTTCCTTAGGGCTAAAAATGATCCGTGCTGCACATTAAATTTGGCATTTCTGCAAGCGCGGACATGTAGTGCTATAGTAATTTCCATGTTTTTCCAAGTTTGATTGCCCCTGATATTGCTTACAGAAATGATTGAAACCTTATCTAAGTAATTGTATTGCAAATATTTAAATGATACCTGCTTGAATAGCATCATAATGTCAAACAGCTTAAAAGATGTTTCTGTGCAAGCTCAGCAAAAATGAGTAGCATGTGATATTCTGGTTCTTGGTTGGAGTATTTGGTAAATTGGTAGATTTTGTCTTTAGTTCTTTCTTTAAAATGCCTTGTTTTCCTGGAAATGGACACTCAGACAGTAAACTCGTGTTTGGGTCAGAACTTGATTTTTATGATTCACCTGTTGATAATGCACATAAAAATCAGAATTGTGGAAAAATTAGGTATTAGAGTCTATTACAGATTGGGTAAATTTTCACAGCTTGAAACATTTATCCAACCATCACATTTGAACATTCATCCAAGCTCAATTTTGGAGTTTTTTTCTGTGAGATAACGGGTGCTAGATAAGAATGTCTTATTTTCAAGACTTGTAGTTTTTTATATTTTGCTTTATGAGAAAGGATTAAGATTATGAATTGCTTCTGCAGTTTATTGAACCAAAGGTATGCATTCTGACTGGAAATTAAACCAGGACACAGAAATAAAAATAGGGAACTATGCCAATGCTGCATGTAATGTGACTTGATAAATTCCACAAAAAAGAATACCCTTGGAAGAGTTTCTGAAGTAACTTTCTCTCCATTATCAATAGATAAATTCCTGTTTCAGAGAAGAAAAGGTCAAAATATTGTAGGTTTTTTCTTTTAGTTCCAAGAACAATAAAAAAAGTGACCAGAATTACCCAGACCCTTGTAACTCTGCTTAGTGTGTTAACTCTGATTAGTGTGTTTATTAGTGTATATATATGAGAGTCAATAAATCTGAAAATATGTCTTTCTCATTTTTTTTTCTGGCTCTTTTTTCCCCTTACTGCTGTTTTCCTATGAAAATCTTATTGCCAGGCAGAAGTTGGGCATTTATATAGCAGTGTATATCCTCATAGGGTTGGGCTTATATTAAAAACTGCTGTCATTACAAAGGAAATATTCAGATTGTATTTTGGAGGAAGGCTAGAGACATGCTGAAAAGAAGAAAACCTTACAGCATGTCACACCCAACATGTGAGTTCTGTAAAACAATATAGTTTCTTAATAGTGGTTTGGGTTTGTTTTGATTTGGTTTTTTAAACAAAATATATGTATTATATGGATTACAACTTCTATTCCAAATAGCTTCCTTCTGAAATTATTGACCAAACTGTATTAAGGCCAACCAAGTAGCAGACAAAGTGTTAAAGAACACAAATTGTAGTTAAATGGCAGCATTTTAACAGTTTTGGTATAATAGTTGCTTGTGTATATGTTCATTGGGCGAGAAAACATCTTAGAATATGAAAAATATGTGGTTCCATCTTGTCTCCAAATACCATGTTGCTGTGGAGTCTTAATCACAAAGCGGATTTTTAGATTTATTTTCAGTTTCAGGCCACTTATTTGATTATTAAAAAAAATACGAGTCATTGCATTAAAAACTTGGACTGCCTTTGACAAGGTGCCCACTAAAAAACATTTTGTTAGAAAATTTAATAAGAAAACATCTGAAAATCTATAGTGATGTATAGATAGACAACATCAAGCTTGAAAGATAAATTGCCTAAATTACTCCCTGGGCTAAATGTAGTCATTAACTGTTTATTAATTGGCTCTTGCCCTGTGTTTTGCTCTCCTATAAAAAGCTTGATTTTAATCACATTTATAGATGTTTTGTCAGTTATAGTATAATTTTACTGCACCTGTCAATTTGGAGAATCTAGTAAAATTAGATATCTGCAATACAAAATTCAGGTTAAATTGCATGAATCAAATTATTTCCATTCTCTCATCTTGTTGCCACATTTCTTTATAGTACTGTGGAAATATATTTAAATATAAATGTTCAGTACCCAAAATTTACATAATGTTCATAGAATCATGGAATGGTTTGGGTGGGAAGGGACCTTAAAGCTCATCCAGTCCCACCTCCTGCCATGGGCAGGGACACCTCCCACCAGCCCAGGTTGCCCAAAGCCTCATCCAGCCTGGCCTTGAACCCCTCCAGGGATGGGGCATCCACAGCTTCCCTGGGCAACCTGGGCCACTGCCTCACCACCCGCACATTTTAAACTAAAATGTCATCATCTGAGTGAGGTCATATGAGAGAGGCAAGGCCAGAAAAGGCTTGCTTTGAATCCAGTTATGAAAGAGCTTTCAACTAAAATACCCACCTGCTGATCCATTGACTTTTTGGTAACTTTTGGTTACTGTAATCTTTCTCACCTTGTTGTTCCCCAGGTTCTGGAGGAAGGCCATCTGCATTGGAATGATCTATATATGTCAAACATTGTACCTGCCCTGTTCAGAATGCTTTATTTGAGGTATCCATTTTCCTTTGTTTTACACAAAAGTACCATCATGGTTTATATGTTCTGCTCACTGGCTGCACACACAGAGAGGACTGCTTTTCCAACATAAAGATATCTAATATGCTGCAGGATTCACTGGAGATAGTTTACCCAAGACTCCTATTTATCTCTTGATAGATTTACTTTCTAAGTGTAGAAATAACAGGTACCTCCATGCATTGGTTTGGGCTGACAAGATATTCAGTAACTAGCAATATTAATGGATAAGAATACTTCTGCAGGTTTGCTAAGTTGACAATATTGGGTACTACCTTGCAAGTTAGGATGCTTCGGCATCCTGTTTGCAGTTCTGTCACTCACTGGCATTCGGGAATTAAGAATGTTACTTATTGCCAATTTTTCAGCAAATGTTTTTCATTTTTCTCATTATTTTCCTATCCAGCCAGAGAATTGCTGTATATTACATTTGGGTGGTATGATTTTAACTGTCTTTGGTGTTAAATTATTTGACCTCTTACCCCCTTAGATGTGAGGTACAGATAATCATCCTTGCTCTCTGTTGCAGATGCTTTAACAGTCAGAAATAGCCAGGGTCCTTTATAATGCTATTTCATTTTCAGTTTTGGATTTAGGATACAGAATATGTCCTATCAGGTTTACTTCAAGAATTGTCCACAACCAGATATGACTCAATAAAATTTTGGGTTCAAAACCTATGGAAATGAACAACCATCCTTAGCTTACTCAGGCCACTTGTGTCAATGAGAAATGAATCAATCCATTGTCAGCAAGGCTTGCACAAGTACTGTCCCAGTTTCAAAACAGAGCTCAAGCACTGTTATATTATTAAAAAAAAAAAGAAGACAAGTTTGATTCCTTCTTCAGAGGCATATAATACAGCAGGCTCAGCTCTGAGAAGCTCAGAAGAGGTAAACAATTTTTTCTTTCTCTTTTATATTTTACTGAGAGTTTTTTGTCTTTTATAAATGACAATAAAGCAATGTTGCTTCTCACAAGATTATAAATTATTTTTAAAATTCATGGGTTTGCTTGTAGTGTTAGGAGAGAAGAATTTTATCTCATGATCTAACTTCAAAATCTCTGTTTTTCTCTGAGGTGGCACTAGCACTGTTACTATTTCCAGTGTACATAGTCCCAGGAACAAATTAACATATTTTTACAGCTCTAGAGACTCTGATAAGTGGTTTTGTGGACTGCCCAACACACCATGATCTACACACCATAGATGTCAGTCTTATCCTACTTCCCATTTCAAAGTCAGCAACAAAACTGATGGCATGCAAATTGCAGACAGTGTAAAAACGGTCCTGTATAAACAGCTTCCCTGGTCAATGTCCATATAAAACAAAACCCAGAAAATATATGAGCATAATTCAGATGATTACACAGCTTTCATAGAATAATTTATTATATGGATTTCTTTCCATATAATGACTGTGGCTTAAGCAATTAATTATCATTTAAAACACAAACATTGTGTGGTAAGGGCTATATTTTCATTCAGTGCTTGTGACGTATAGCACACTTGACAAGTTTTATTTTAGGACAATCCTGGTTTGTATCTCTTTGGAAATGCCCTGGCCTTGGTTTCCCAGACAGCAGATGATCAGCTGTGGCTAGTGCTGCAGCTCTAAGGAGTGATTTTACTTTTTCCCCCCATTTCCATTTTGAGTGGCTCTTTACCATCCAGCATTGGATCTTTAAGCTTTAAAAACAAGGGATTCAAGTATATACATGTGTATAATGTTGTATTTCTTATGATACTGCCTTGGGATGATGTGTTACCTGGCAGATACTATACAGACAGTGTGGGAGTCCTTGGGGGCATTTTTGCTCTACTACTTTCATCGGCCCCTACAAGTTACATTACTGTGCTAAGTGCTGGCATCATTGTCAGCCTTCTCAAACCTCTTTTGTTTTCTACATGTAAAGCCTCATAATTGCAGGGGATTTTAATTCCAAAATGAACTGGCTGTCCTCTTAATCAGTGTGGTTACCTTCACCATTCCCATACAGGAAATTTCAATGGAGGTGGATTTAAGAAATTTAATTTGAAAGATAGTAATATCACCCTTTCTTAGTTGGTTGACCTAATCAGGGCTATTAACTTAATGAAAACCCAGATTAATTTTAATCTGCATAGGCCCATCCTCACACATGATACATCACTTCCATTCCCGAACACCACACACACACTGCAGTTAACCTTAATGAGAATAAATGTAAAGTGGGGAAGGGAAGCAATAAGCGGTGTCTCTTTTGACTTGAGGTTTTCCATTCCCCATAGGCCAGTGTTGTGTTCAGTTACACAGACTTCCTTCTTCCTCTTGGGTTCTGGGAGTGAGTGAAACCAGGTGTGTGACGTAGAGTACTGACTAATAAACCAAGGACACTGCAGTATAAAATAAGTGTCTGATGATTTCTGTAATTTTAGTTATTGCTTATTTCCATTGTCCTTCCTTCTTTGTGGGTTTTTGGTTGCATTTCTGTTTGGTTTTGTTTCAAAAAAACAAAAAAAAAGGAAAAATGGAAAGGCTAAAAGAAGATGCTATTCAGATCCTCATCCAAAGTCTACACAAACAAGTAAGTCTTTCAGTTGGTCTCTGGATTATACCCGTAAGTAGCTGCAGGTGAAATTTGACTAAGATTATTTCACATTAAAAAATATGTGAAATCCTGCCCTGGTTGGGCTTAGTAGCAAAACGGTCCTCTTCAGTAGAGCCAGCCTTTCAACACAAATTCTCATCATATTTAACCTCTTCCTTCTCCTCCCCCTTCAAAAACCTTACTGTGTCAAAATAAAATTTTTGCTGAAATGTTAAGGTCTAATAAACTGATAAGTATGTTGTTTGCTTTCCCTTTCAGGAAAGGGACAGAATTCAGTTCTTGACCACTAATTACTGATTTCCAAGGCAACTCAAGATTTTTCTTTATTTAATTGCCAAACGATATTTTTCGTACTAATAAGAGCCATGCCTGGCAGGAAAACAACCCTGAGAAGTGTTAGTTATTCAAGAACCTGTGTTTCTTTTCTACAATTGACAGATTTATAGCTGATAGCAAAGTTCAGAAGCCAGGTCATCAATGGATTTTTCGGCTTAGTAGTAATTGCATTCAGTTGATGTTTATGTTGACTTGAAACCGTCTGCCTCATGTCTTGAATCTCCAAATGTGTCTTCCCACACAGATGTCCCTTCTCGGAACCTTATAAAATCATTGAAGGACAAAACATTTAAAATCCCATCTATGACTACTAGCTTACCATTCAGCATCTAACTGGTGTTTATGACCATAAATACTGTATCATATTACAATTAATGGTCTCCTATTCTCATTTTGTTCTTAGTGTCCTGGTTTTTGTGTGTGTCTGTTTTTAGAGCATGATCTCCTCCTTCTGTATATCTTAAGTTTGTAATTTTTTTGTAACTTCCCATTTTTACCTCCTCCTTGTGTTTGGTATAAAAGGAAAAAAGAAAAGTACAAAGATTGCAGTTGGGCAGCATTTTTGAAGTTTCCCCATTTTCTAGTGATATAAGAGCCATCTGGTTAATTGTCTGTTATTCATTTTCCTTCTCATCTGCATGCAGGATATGAAGATTTTAATCACAATCCTGTCTTTTAAATTGCTGATTTTAGAAAACTATTTAGTCTTCTAATCTTTCTATTTTAATCTATGTGGAAAGTCATTTTGACATCAGTCTTTTCAGTCTGTTTCACTCTCTTTTGCTAACTATGTAGGATTAGAACAATATTTCTTCACTAGCTGAACTACTTTAGTATTTGCTTGAAGCTAAGAAGTGTTAGTCTTCCTCATCAAGTGACATGGTTGGAAATGGAGGCATGAAAGGCTGGATGGAGGCTTCTGGGAACGAGTTATGGATGTACCTTTTTCATTTTACTTGGCATTCGTCGTAGATAACCACTGAAATTAAGCTCTATGCACTAGTGATATTGCTGACTTGAATTATGAATGGATGTGATAAACTATGTTACTTGAACTGCAGCTGTGGACATCAGTAAATACACAAGAGTAGATGAAAGATATGGCAAAAGTAAAGAATTTGCCATAAACAGGAACATGGAGAGCAGATAGGATTTTAAAACTGGCACAGGACAGCAAAATGACCCTTTCTGTCTGAGTTCCCCTTAAAATGAATGCAAGGTGTACTTCTGTCTGTGATGTACCCTGGCAGTAGGGAATTAATCACACTGAGCCAAGGAGCTGTGCTGGTGGAGGAGAACTTATAGCTAATTATTTATATCCATGGAAACTGATCGTAGACACCACAGATCTTCTGACAGCTGCAGCAAGAGTCTTTCTATTAAAAAAAAAAAAAAAGAGAAAAGGGTCTTCTACTGAATGTTGCCGTTAAATATGAAAATTCAGGCACCAAGACTGGGTTCTAAATTAGCTTTAGAATAGGCAAGTACTTAGTATGAAACAATGGAATTAGTGATGTGAAAGAGAAGTCTCTGACAGTTGGGAATTGTACATTTAGGGTAATTTGTTTGGTCTGCTTTGTTTCTTTTTTTTTTTTTTTTAACACAGTGCACAAGATGGAAGAAAGAAATAAAGTGAGGAGGGAGGGAGACTGCGAGAATTACACTGAGCTAATTCACTACTTGGAGCTAATTTAAAGCGATGAACAAAATTAATGATATTTGCCTTTCAGGCTTTAGATTAAAAGCTTGTAGTAGCTAATATCTGGATATGTAACTCATCTTCTATTTTATCGTTTAAACTGTGAGAAACCAGGTCAGATTTTGAACTGTTATATGTCCCCTGTACCCGCTCCCCCAAAACCCAACCAAACAATCCAATAAACCCCCCTTCAGTCAGAGCCTTTATTTTCCTCACCGTCATCCAAACACTCTTCCCACCTGGCTTTTCCCTTTGAGCAGGAAGACCCTGCAAGCAGCACAGGTGGTTTCTCAAACATGTTTCACGGCTCTCTCTTTCCAGTTAGTGCAATTGAGAAAAACCGGTAGGTTTTGTTCTCGTACGCAAGGGGATCCTAGGCTTCCATTATAGCATCGCCTGAGTGGCAGGAAGAATTGCACCTGTGGTTTGTCCACAATGAAACCACTAGAGCAAAGGGTTAATCAGCAGTGCAGGGCCAGATAATACTTCCCGAAAGGATGGGTTTATAATATTAGCACTGGAATTAAGTATTTTGAAAGGTCTGAAAATGCAGAAAGCCACTTATTCAAAATGTATGTTGAGTGAAACCAAACCTTGTCTGACATGATGCTAGGAATCTCTGTGCCTCATCGCTCAGCTCTCAGTAGCCTGCACTGTGACTCACAGGTGCCCAGGGTGATTTGCCATCGAAAATTGCTTGGAGAATGGATGAAAAGGTGTCTTTGATGCTCATCAATGTGTCCTCTATATACGGTCCTGGAAACTAACCAAACCACTGTGACTAAACCAGCTTTATAACCCAAGCTACATGAGGCGCATAGAACAGTTTTGTTCTTCACAGAAAGCAGAATTTCAGGGATTGTTAGATCCTGGATAAGGGAACATTTGGTACAGTGCACAATTCGTATTAACTTCGCTGCCATCTAAATCTTTATGAGTCATGCTATTCATCCCCAATGACTAAGCAGCATATTTTTGAGATTTTCTTCTTTAATTTATAAATGCAGTGTATAAATATTAATATGCTGAAGAGAAGGTTAAAAAGTAACTACTGATGCCTAAAATCTCCTGTGTGAGGGAAAGATACCTGATTCTGGAAATTTCTTTGTGAAACAAAGACATACAAAGATCAACTAGATGAGAAAAATAAAAAGCAGAGAAGGCTATATTGCTCCTTGGGCAAAATCTTTAAATGGAACTGGATATTTTTGACAGATACATGTGCTAGTGCATCTGTGAATTATTTTGACTCAACGTGGAAATGACTGGATGACTTTCATGGCTGTCGGTGTTCTGCAGCTCAGCTAGACGATTTTAATTGGGCCCTTCTATCTTGAAAATTGAGAAGAAAAAGCTTGTTCTCGTTAAGCTGTGAGAGTTACTGTCAGTATAACTGGGGCTGTGCCATATGAATTGATGATAATGTATATGTGAATATTGTATAAATGTACTGTTTTGATGGGAAATGTTCTTTATTGCATGCCAGAGGTTTAAATTTTTAACCTTTATTTTTTTTTTTCCTTTTTTTTTTTTTTCTGGAAAGTCTTGTAAATGTTTCTGGTACATGTACTTCCTAAGAATACCAAAGAGGCTTGGTTGTTTTTTTTTTCAAAGGCAGAAACACGGCATTAAATGGCTGTGGATTTGGAAAATGTTCTTCATATTGAAGTTTTCTCTGTAACGTTGAGTTCTAGAGGCAAAGCAAGAAACTGCGTGAGAGGAAAGCCTGCAGGAGTACTTGCAGGAGGAAGTGAATATAACACAAAACCATACTACAGATATCTGACACCTGTTCAAATGTTGTTCTTACGATTTATGCTGGAAAAAAGGCTGTTGATGGAGAGAATGCGAGTGTCAGAAACAGAGTGTTTTAAAGAACATCTTTTGCAAGTGTTGGCATTGTCATCTTTGATCATTGTGAAGCTTTCTATGTGTTTTGACTGCAGCATGTTAGCATGACTCTATGGTTTACAGATACTATTTGAATCAGAAACCACTTCAGGAGATGGAGTTGATGTGTCTGAGGGCAAAAAAATGAAGAATGTTGATGGTTATATTTATTGCTGAGCTTACTGCAGCTAGCATTTTATAAACTGCTTTATAAGTAGCTGATTCTAAACGTCTTCTGGAAAAGTATAGCCGGCCTATGTTTAGTGTGCCTCCACCACTTCCATCCCACCAGGGCGCTTCAGACATGTGCTAAACAGAATGAGAATTTGCTGCTTGACGGTTGATGAAACTGATACTTATTTGAGGATTATTGTTTTGTCCTAAATCTGCCTCAAACCTACCTCCTTACTTCCCTGGCAGAGATGGCACAACAGCCTGTCACCCTGTAAAACAAAGATTAAAATCAGCAACATTCAGAAAAGAATTGGGATGATCCAGTAGCAGAGGTGCCTGCCACTGTTCACCATGATTTATCAATTCCTCTGCACTTTGCCAAAGTTATTACTTGAGAGAGGAGTTTATAAATGAAAGAATGAACTTCTGGGCTAAGAGTTTCACTGTGGCACAACGTGAACAATAGGCCTTGAGTTGCTGGGGGTAGTTAGTGCCTGGCAGTTAATTTGTTATGCCTGTTCTACTGCTAATTAAACAGCTGATGGACTGGCTCGTATTTGGGTATGGTCACATTAGACAGTGACACTTAGCCCCACAATGCAGAAACATTCCCATGTTGTTTGTGCTTTACCAAAAAAAAAAAAAAAAAGGTATTAATGCATAAGGCTGGGTCTTATTTTGCTTTACATTGTTCCTGCAAGTCAGGTATGTGTTTGGTAATACAGTATCATCACCTACTTTTACACCTTTGTCTTTCATCAGCTTCTGTAGGAGATCAACTTTACCTCGGTCTTTGCAGTGGCTTTTTAATTATGAGGTTTGAAAGCATCACTGCTACATGAAAGAGATCCTGGGAAATGCCCAATATTCTCTGTTTGGGTGCTTGGAGGTAAGGGACACACCAGTCACTAGACCACCAGTAAAAGCAGAAGGCATTTGTTGGGCTTGTCCCGCCCAAGTAGGCAATCAGACTGGATGATGCCCTTCCTTGACTTTTTGGCAGAAAACACAATAATATTCATGTGAGAAAAGTTGGAAATTTTGTCAGAGCATGAATACTTATCAGGCCACAGAGGGATCCATGGCCAAGCTCCAGCTTCCTGAGGCACTAATTCTGTAGAGGGGTCTGAGTAGCTCATAGTCCCACGTTAGATCCCATGGGAGGGGGCACCTCCTCGTGCTGCTGGTGTTAATGCTTGCAAGGGGGCAGGGCCAGGGGCTTCCTAGGAGAACGCCTGAACTGGTCTGAAGCGGGGCAAAGGAATGACAGCAGCACTCAAACAGCTGGAAATGATTAAAAGAGGAATAATTACCTTCTCCTGTGATATATTGCCAAGTGGTTTCCAGATGAGCTAATAACGCTGCAGTTTAATTAGAGGACGTCCCTTACATCTCGCCTGACTGGGTGGACAGGATAATAGGAGAAGTTTGTGCCATAGAGCTGGTGGAAAGGGTGAAAAATAATTCACCCATTTCATAAACTGCTGGAGCTAAAGCCAGTGATCAGAAATTGCAGTGTTAACATAGCAGATGGCATGACTTCTCAGAAGCCCATTTGACGTGTTTTTGGCACTACTACATTTCTAGTTGAGAAATTCTTGAAGATCTTGAAGCATTAATTCTGTCAGCTGGATTAAATGACTGTTTAATATTTTTACAGAATAGTGCTTTATCTCAAAGATGCCTTTTCCTCTCTCTTAGTAATGATAAGCAATTTGTGTTTCTGTAATAATTTGCTCATATTCCATGTTATTTCATAATTTTCCTCTTTTGAGTTTCGGTGATCCTCTGACTCAGAGGGGCTGAAGATTTGCCTTTTTAAAATGGTCCTTCCTACAGTGTTAATAGAGGTTGTCAGTGAAATTACTACATTGTCTTGAAGAAGTATCCTGGTCATTTTTGAAGAAAACCAAAGCCCTTACATTTCAACCATTGTTTACAGCTGTGTAAAATAATTATTTTAGTATAGAGAATTTAACAAATATTATTGAAAATGAGAACATTATTTTCTCAGTGTTGAATAGACTGATCAAACAATGACTCTGAAAGGGTTGCTTAATCTCAAATTTCAGAAATTATAAGAAATTAAGGCACAGCAGATTTTTTTGATGAACAATATTGATTCTTATTCATGTGGAATCTCTTTTTAAATAATTCAAGGGAATGTTCACAATCCGATCATGTAGGTTCTGGAAAATAAACCCAATACCTATAGCTTTCAAGAATAAAATTTAAAGGAAGAATTAGGAAACGGGACATATTCTATACGTCAGACTATTTTATTAGGGACTTAAAATTTTGAACCAATTAGGAACTTGGAAATAAGGATCCAAGATTTGAACCAAATGACAATTCTAATCGGCAACAACTACATAAACATCAACGCACACATGGATGAAGTTAGTAGAAATGTTAGAAATTTTAAAAAATGTTTTAACCTGGTCAGAATGTTAGCAGCTGAGGTGTACTATAGCATTGAAACCCATATAAGTAAGTTGATGATGGTCTGTCAGAGGTGTTTGGGGAATCTTCTGCATAACTGAATTTTTAATGAAAAATATGACCAATTTATTTTTATAAATTTTCTTAATTTTAAAACAAAACAACCCTTTCCTACCAACACCAAACCAAATATTTAACTTTGTATTAGATCACATGAATAGAAAAAACCCAGTTTGCTTCATTAATTCAGAAGGGTTTGTCTTGGATCAATTCACAATTAAACTGAATCTTCCTTTGTTGCTGCAGCATACTACAGAAGTTATATTTCAGATGCTCTTTTTCCCAGATATGCAAACCTCCTCCCCAGATTCCCCATAGACATAAAAATCTCCAGTCTGACCAATTCTGCCAACAGAAATCCCGTGGTTTTAATCTGTATTACTACAGGTCAGGTTTTAAATCCAGTCCAAAAAAATCCAGGTTTGCAGGTTCACCAAGTTTTAATATTTCCTGAGAAACCCAGGGGAAACACCTGCTAAAAGCCAAATATTAGAATTTCTTAGAGAAAAATGAAGACTGGTATTAGTGTTTCTTTTCTTTTCCAGTAAAATTAAAGAATAAAGGAACTGTGGTTAGGCCTACAGCCAGAAAAGCCCTTAAACACGTTTAACTTTGAATACATGAATAGTCTCATCAAAGTCAAAACATTCAATTTACAGCCTCAAAATATGTGGGTTTTTATAATTGGCAGTTGCAGAGCAGACTGATGAATTAGGAGCAGATTTAGCATTTAATAAAAACTCGATTACTTCCCATATTCAAATGAACAGGAATTTGTTAGAATTTCATACAGTCGGAGAACTTTGGCCAGATCCTCCATGGGCGAGACATCTCTTTGTTGAAATTAAAGCAGAAAACCTGCTCCAAGTCTCTTCATGTAAATATCTAGACAGCTGCCCTGCCTGGGTTTGGGTTTTTTTGATTTTTTTTTTTTTCCCCCTCCCTGCATCTGTCTTTTAACTGCATAGCTGATCAGTTTTGATCTACAGAGCTCAAGGATGCGGTAACCAAATTGCATTTTTAAGCCGCCTTTGAATCTACGATTTAAGCCACTTTTTGCCCCTTTGGTCATCTCAGGCCACCTTCAGTAACTCACATTCTGAATTGTCACTGTCCACAAAGGAAGTACTACATACTGGTGACATTTCCCTCCTGACAGGTTTCTCTGGTTAGACCTTGATGTAGCTGAAGTCTCCAGGCTTCTGAAATAGGATAAAGCCTTTTATAAATGTAATTATCCTTGTCCTGAGTAACTGTGATTTGAAATACCACCTCGCACACACCTGGTGAATGATGTAACCAGCAGGCTACTAGTAATTCTGGGGTGGTTTTCTGTCTTTTGGTCTTTTCTTAGCTTTTCAGATGGGCTAGATAAATTGACGTTGGCAGTCTAAGCAATTGCGCTATATATACATCTAAGTCCAGGAAAGTCCTCACAGCACAGAGCGCTGAGCCTGCCTGTCACACGCCACGTTAGGCTCTCCGTGCTGCCCGTTTTCTTTGTCCTTCCCCGCTGGAGAGGCCAGGCAGGTTCCCAGCTCCACCCCGACACTACTTTTCATTATGAGGGCTGTCTTGCAGTTTGTGGATGGTTTGAGCACCCACTTTATAGCTGAGGGTACCCTAGGTAAGGGCATGTTTGTAATGATAGGTTTTGCACGCCCAGATAAAGAGCAAATTTATGACCATGGCAGTAGATGGGTCAAGGCTTTGTAACTGGGTTCCTAACATTTAAAAATTAAATAGTTAATTTGGATTTCAAAAATACATGAGTCAAATTCTGCTGACTTTTTTTCACGTTCAATTTTAAGGGAGGGGAGGGCATTGTGGTTCTGCAAGTTTTTGATACAGAAAGGTATGTAAGACTTGTTACTCCTTTTTTTTAGAAGGAATTGTGAAAGAGCTTTCTTCTCTTTCCAGTTTCAGTGAGGCTTGTTTCTCCTGCAGCTGCTTTTCCCTCTCTGTCCTGCCGCTGCCTCCTGGAAGCTTCAAGACGCCCAACCTCACGGCGGCTCTGGCTCCTGCAAGGTGAGCTGGGGGCTTCTCTGTTCTCCTTCCCAGATTTTGTTATTGAATGCCAGTTCCTCTATTCTCTCAGATGCTGCTGTTTGAAAAAACAGTTTCCACGCTGGGGCTGGACACTCACACATGTCCTAAAATGAACTGCATGCTCTCACCAGCAGGATGATCAAGGCATCTTGCTTGTGTGTGTCTGCTCTTACCGCCGCATATAGAAAAGTGATCTGGAAAGGCTGGACCCCACAGTGCCAAAGCTGTTGCTTGTTAATGCCATGAAGCACTTCAGCTTTAAAAAAAACATTTCAGTTAACAACAACAGCAGCAAAAAAAATTAGGAAAAAGGCCATGGAGGTAGAACTGTTGAATGGAATTAGTATTGTTAAAATCCTATTACAGCTGCTGCTGAAAAGCAGTTCCAAGTTTTCAAATGCGGCTGATATGCTCTACAAGTACGCTCAAGTTGGTCAATTTAGATTTGGAGGATTTTAACACTCCGCTTTAAAGAAGCGAAAAAAATCCGTGGCTGGGGAAACTTGGAAGGATTTAACACTCTGTTAGAAACCTGGCGACTCTCCCGCTCCGATCAGAGCTGCGTTCTCAATGAAACGATCAAAACAAGGCGCCAGCTTGTGTACACATGATCTCTGACTACACTGCAAGAGTGCTCAGGGTCTTTGTTTTTTAAGCTTTGGTGTGAAGAAAACAATTGGGTAGGAGAGGGGCATGCCAAGGGGTTTATTTTTCCGTGTGAGCCAGGTTCAGTACTCTGTAGCCTGCCTTACATTCTCATCTTTCAAGATTATAGATGATTGCTTATTATCAATTTCCTTGCCTTGCATATTGAAAGGAAAAAAAAAAAGTCCCTTTAGTGAGCTTTAATGACATCTCCTAATGGTCCTTAGACTGAGTCATTCCGGTAGATGTCACTGTGGGCCCCTGAGTTACAGCCATCCCATTTTCAGCTGTTTGCTTTGGTGTCATACACCTGCTAGCAACAAGGCTCAAACATCTTTGTAATGATGGCTCCGAATTACAGCTGTCTTGGCGTCGCTAATTTCAGCTCTTTACTGAGCGACACGAGGACAGATACCTGCCAGTTTGTCTCTCGGTCTCGGCAAAAGGCACGAAGCTGGGAGGCAGCGTAGTTGTGACTGGCTGTGGCAGAGTGCACGAGGCTGAGCATCCCTGTGCAACGCGAGAGACAGGCTATCGTGAGCAGGGTTACGAGCAGTCCCGAGTGAATGCATACCGCCTTAGTGCTACCACAGAGAAACAAAAGCTTTACTCAGTGTAGTAGCACAAATACACTCTGGGCACACAAATATAGAACTTTAAAAACCAAACCAAAAACACCAACCCTCCACCCCTACCCCAGCCCTCAGGAGTTTTCTAAATATCTTGTTTCTAGGGATCCCAAAATGAATTTTTTACTTGATTGTTTTATGCTGAGGATTTTCCTGGGACTTTGCAGAGGAATACTGGATGCAGAATAAACCTGGCAGTATTTTGTAGGTTTTTGAGCTTCCTTAAATAAGAATTCATAAACTGTGAGAGAAGACAAAAGAGTGGACAGGGAAAAAGGGTAGAGCTGAAAGTAACAGAGTGGACAAGGCTGTAGAGGAGGAGAAAGAAGAAAGAGGAAGAAATAGATGTAGAGAAGCTCTGATGAAGTATGAGGACAAGGGAAGCAAAAATATACTAATACTGGAAACGCTTAATGGTGCTTTGACTAGAACTTTTCAAAATTCAGGACCAGTCAGGAAGGTCTTTCTAATTCACCTTTCGGCTGATCTCTTTGCAGTGGTATCCTTCATGGTCTTTGCCTTGGTTGCAAAGGCACCAGTGAGAGACCTGGGTGGGCTGGCTGCAGTCTTACCCGCTCTCCTCCCATCTTGCCCCAAACTCCATCCAGCCAGAATGTTTACAGCATCAGGACGGTATTCAGATCAGATCAGATCTGCTGTTGAAGAGGGGTTTCATTCTGGTAAGTGAGGAAACTTGGCATGGTCCACGCAAGACATTTCTGTTTATGGCAAAAACAGAGTTCAAGAGAAAAACTGGAAATTCTCAGTCTTACTTTGATGGCTTAGTTCTGGTGATTTATTGCATTTACAGATATATGGCTTATATTGTCATGAGTGTGGTACCACTCCACAACATTGTTTTCTTTTGCTTATGTTCATTTCAGACAGCAAGATCGGGAAACATGCTTTTTTAGAAAGGGAAATCCTCTTCTTGGGTACGATAGGTAAGAAAAAGTGAAGGAATGATTCAACTATTTGTTGCCCCTGTGCTTCTGAGCCTACAAATTACTCTCTAGGAGTCTCAGAATGTGATTTTTACAAGGCTTGAACTAATATTCAGTCCCTTGCCACTTTTCCTTTATAAATTTCTGTAATAGCCTGATTTTTCCTCACTCTATCCAGGTGCTAATGCAGAAGTGAAAGAGTTCTGCCTGGCCCAAGGAGACACTGTGGCCTCTGATGGACTTCCCGGCTATGAATTTTTTCATTTGTTGGTCCCCAAAGTGACGCTCTGAAAGGAGGCTTTAGTACTCCTATGAATTCCAAGGAGAGAGCACTTGTTTGAAGGAATGAGTTTGAAGGCTTAAGGTGAAGAACTTTGGTCCAAATGTGATAACTTTACAAGAAATAAGTAGACCCAGATCAGCTTGTTACAACAACTCAAGAAATTAGACCTAGAGTGAAGCAGATGTTGTGTTACTTTAACACACCCTTTGTTGCAGATCTGCCGCTGTGGTATGAGACAAAAAATGTCTGGGTGGGATTGAAATAAGAATATTTCCAGCCTCTCAGGGCAAGATGTATTTTCACCTTCTGGAGGTTTTAGATCACTGAAAGGACAAGCAGCAACTAGGCAAACACTCTTACAGGTCAGTGACATCGTACACGTCCTATTGTGTATTTCTCCAGATGTTCTCACAACTGGCTATCTAGTCCTTGCATCTAACTGTTGAGATATCACAAAAATAACACTGACATTTACAGTTGTTCAGCTAGACATAGGGTGCATACTTGCACATTGACTACAGATGGTTTCACAATTACCTAAGTTTCTGCATACAGAGCTTTGGGTTTTTTGTATCTTGCTAGGTGTGTATTGAAATTCTTCTTTGAGGTAGAAATTGGTATATTATACAGCTAAAGACAAGGAGTTTGATTTTACAGCTACATTCTGGCTTTCTGCAGCACATGCCCAGAGGAGAATCATCTCTGCTGGGAAAATGTCTTGCTTCACTAGAGCCTTCCTTGCAGAGAGATGTGCAAAGACGGGTACAGGTTGTGTTTGCATGTATGGCTGTCCTCCAGGTATGAAAATCCTTAACGACCTCAAACGAATGGCTGGAGTTAAAGCTGTCTGGCAGCAGAATTTATGTGTGCACAGACTGCAGCTGGAATTGAGTCAAGAAGGTGAAATGATTTTCTGATGTGTCTTCCTCTGTTCCCCTGTCACGCAGTCCCATCAAGCTGTGGTCTCGCAACAGCCTCAGCTGAGTCTGAAGAAATCCCTGAAAGCACAGTTCTGAGTTCATGATGCTATAAAGATCTATAAAGGTTCCACTTCACTTTTAGCATTCCCAGTGACCAATTTGGTGTCAGCTCTTCCTCGGAATTCAGAGCCTGTAGTGACTCTTTATGATGGTTATCAGTACGAGCATGAGGAAGGACGCCTGCTTGTTTCATCCTTAGCAGTATTCGGCACTGGATGCTCTTCAAGTTTTCTTTCCCTCCCACCCAACTACATCCCAGATAAGCAAGGAAAAGAAAGAATCAGGCTTTTGAAATCTCTGTCCCGCTTCTGCATCATCTAACTCAGCCACTTAATGACTGCAGTAACATATTGACCATTACACCAGATTCTCAGCAGATCTAAATCAGCAAAGCTGCAGTGACTTTAAAGGAGAGAGGATGTTTTGCAGCAGCTGGAGATGGGACTCAGAGTATTACCTAGACCAGACTTCAATCTTAATTGTCTCATTTATGCCATTGAAAGTACGCTATGTGCGAGGTGTCTGAGCTAAAGGTGAAGAGGTAATCATAACACTTGAATTTCCTGATTTCTGAGTGCTTGATTTCTCAACTGTGATGCTGCTTTAATGTTTTTTCAATACTACCAGTCTCATCTAGCTGTTTGATGGCTCCCATTCCCAGTATCTCAGCACTGTGCCCTGCCTTGTGCCATCGCTGGGCTTAGCTTGCTCTAGAAGAGATCAGGACTCCCGCAGGACACCAGATTTTCATTTTGAAAAACACTGAGCGATGCTGATTTAGACAGTGCAATTCTAGGCACTTTCCTCATGCACTTTGTCATAGAAAGCTTATGCTGGAGGTTCTCAAACAGAAAGCCCTTGAGTAAAGCTATAATCCTAGCTTGGAGCAAGAGGCAATAGACCTGTCAGTAACACAGTGGCACGGGAAATGCTGCTGTAATTAAAGTTCACTCAGCTTTCCCTTTATAAATCTCTGTAATAGAGGTTTGCTACGCTAGTGCAGCCGTTTTAATTTATGTTGTTGTTTTGAAACTAGGTAATCAGATTGTCAACTTTAGCATGATCATTTCTGCATAAAGGTATTTTGCAAAAGTATGCTTAAAACCATCCGAATGAATTCCTCTGTGTGGTGCTGTAAAAATAACAAGAATGATTTTTAAGCCTGCCAGCCCAAGTTGTTTGGGAAGCCTGTAAACTCAGGTGCAAAAAGTGTGTAGACTGCACACAACAGTAAAAAATGGGTAATACTTGGGTTCCTTTAGGTGAGCAAGATTTTGCCTAAAGTTTAGCAGACCATTTGTTCAATACCTCGTAAGTTTTTTTTTTTTTAATATATTTACTGGTTATTATTTTGCAAGATGCATAAAAGCTCTTTATTTTGGAGATTATATATAATACTGGATTATTTCCTATTAAAAATATTCTATAAATACTGGATTTTAAATAGCTGTTGGTACATAGACTGGCCTAAGATCCCATTGAAGTCAGATACTGGGTGGAATTCAATGCAAAGATTTTAACATTTAAGCTCAGCATTATTGTTCATTTTTTTTAAAGTTTAGAGGGAAAAAAACCCCAAACATATGTACCATGCCTTCATGTGAATGTATGTGTGCTTGAATGATTTCTATAATAAAAACCCACAGAGAAATGAAAATCTGTTCAGTTTGCAGCAGGAGAAATGGCAAAATTTGCCACATATATCATTAAAATCAGTAGGTCTTCTGGCTGTAGGGTTGACCTACTGACTTAAGGTATAAAGACTTCACACAGCCTCTCAGAATTTTGCCTCTGGGAAGAAGAAGATGAAGCATTACTTCTCCCCCCCCATAACACAGTCTGAGATAGTCCTACCTATTTTTAGGTAACGTTGGTTAACTCCTTCTGAACTATTTTCAAGTTCATATTTAAGTCCAGAAACAGCTACAGCTTAAAAATAACGGGAAGCGCACAATGCTATTTTAAAAGCTGAACACTTTGGGAAGCATTAGTGAGACCTGGTATCTGTAAACTCTTGTCTAGTCAACTGGTCCTTATTCAGCTCTGCAGAAGTAGGAAAAAGTAAAAAGCCCTGTTCCTCCTTAATCAAATTTTGATTCTAGACAGAATAAAATGGAAACAGATGCCTATACGATACCTTCTGCTGGAACCAAGGGATAGGACTGGATGGAAGGCAAAAGAAAGCTACTGATCAAACAGGCAGAAAGGGGTTATATCCTCTTTTATTTCCTCTCCCGTAAGTATAAGCACTGCTCTTTTCAAGGTCACTGTTACTACTATGCAGTGGGCAGCACTGCTTGTCAAAACGAGACAACAAAGAATTCTTCCTTTTCTTACAAAGTTAACTTTGATGCAAGTGGAATAGCAAGAGCGCACCTCGGTACCTCCTCTGGTGGATCTGAGCAAGGGGCACCCTTGCATAAAAGCAGGTCGACAATGTGGGTAAAACATTGGCAAAATAATATTTACTATTCAGCCACTTGGAGTTTTTTTACATCCTACTTTACTTGTTGCTGAAACCATATGAACTGCTCTGAAATCAGTTTTAGTAATGTTGTTATCTTTTCTCTTTGCAAGTTTTTCTAAGATTTTCACTGGCTTTATTAAGAATAACAGGTCCACAAGTGACCCTGTAGCTGAACAATACTACTGTTACCTTCTGCTACTACTATATATTATTTTTTCCTTCAATAGTTTATATAAATCAATTTACTTTAACAGACTAAGTAAATAAAAGGTTTCTTACTATTAACTCAATAAAAGCTCTCACTGAGTTTTATGATCACCTTGATGCCTGTCAAGTCTAGCTGTTCAAACACAGATATGAAAATGAATTCCTTAGTAACGAGAGATTTTAATCACTTAAAGACTTCATAAACACTCGATTTACTTTTCATTTTAAATAAGTTGAAAGATCATCCTCTTTAGGGTTCTGCATCGTATTACTCTTCCATCACCTAAGATTCAACATATGCTAATAGAAGTTATGGTTAGAAGCTACTTACTGCTTCTTCGAAATGGTCAAAGTGCTGGAGTGAAACTATAATTGCCCAGAAATTTATGTGAAGGAAAGAATTATCCTGTAATGAAGGGAGGGTATACAGTGAGTAACCTGCTGCCTACTCACAAAAAGAGTAGCAGGGAAATAATTTTCCCTCACTGTAAAATCTGAGAAGTATGTTTGAGCTCATGGTCGAGATCCTTTCCACTGGGCCATGTTGAATGATTCACGGTCTCCCCTCCAGATGCCAGGGAAAGATTTTGTTATGTTGTAGTGATGGTAGCAATTAAAGAACAATTACAGTCTTTATCCTTCTGTAAGTTAAAGAAGAGTCAATGCAAAAGTTCAGAAGGACATGGGTGGACTGAAGAGCCGGTAACGGAATGAGGGCTGGTCCTCAGCCCAGCTGCAGCATCTCCGTGCTGCTCCGAACCAACAGAAATGACCAGAACAGGGCAGGGAAAGGAGGATTGCCAGGGTTTTCTGAAGCTCTGAAAGGTTTTCAGTTAATAGTTCAGCTGGAGAACCAGACTGTATTTTAGATCTGAACTCTCTCACTTTTTACAACTACAGGGATGAACCTGAGGTCTTAGAAAATATATTACAAAATAGATTATGTATGTTCCATTTATTGATAATGTCTATACTCCTATGGAATTACTATATGTGGGTGTTTTTTTTTTTTTACTTTCTATTGATAAAATTGACTAAAATAAGGTGCTAAAAATGAACTCTTGGGGCTAGCTATGAAAGAAGAAACGACACTGAGGGATGAGGCTGTGTGCAAAGCTGATCCAACAGAGGTTTTTCACTGCATGTTGTTTCAAGTAGGGATGTTCCCCAGCATAGCTCTGATGTTTACTGTGCAAATACTTTATTTTACTACAGCAAGTGTATTATTCTCTATCACTCTTCTTATTTTCTGTCATAAAGGTCAATATTTCCCCAATTGGAAATCACATACCACCTCTGATTGTTGTAGCTTTTATCAAAGCACAAGGTTAAAGTAATATCTTTACTGCTAGAGACTGTCTTGGTAGGTGTAAGTTTGGGATGGTTTGTAAGGAAAAAAAAAATCCATTGTCTCCATGTGACTGTTCCTATTTCCTTTGATACCAATGGGAATCTTCACGCTTTTTTTGGTGTCCAAGTGGAAAAAAGACAACTGCCATTGGAAGTTCAATAACACGTGAAACTGCTAATTTTGAAATCCTGCAATCTGCTCATTAAAAAGAACAATTTTAAAGGTAGGAAAAACAATAATTATTTTGTTTGAATGGTTCTAGAGTTTCCAGTCTGAACGTTTCCTTTAAAGATTCTTAGAAATTTCAGCCAGAAAAAAAGCTGAGGCAATTAGTGGGAATATGATTTGAAAACGCATTTATGTGTCAAATCATATTTAGCAGAATTGGAATGAAACAAGTTCAAGTTTGATGGTGTCTCCTGTGGTGCTCTCCAAAAATATTAACCACCTTTACTCTGTATAAATGCAAATTATTATTCCAGAGTATATTATTATACTGCACTGCTCCCGTAGCTGTAACAGTACTTGGTGTACTGTAAATGATTGGGAAAATACTTCTCTACACAATAAGAATTGCACTATGGTTTTAATTAAGTGATCCATTTCAGTAGAATATGGATTTCAACTGGATAATAGCCCCTATCAGCAAGATAAATGGTAATTCAAAGGTGGGAAATTATAGAAAATAAGCATCCAGGCAAAGTGGTAAACTATTAGCTAGTGGCAATGTTCAGTGTCAGTGATATTATTGCTATTGTATCTAAGGATTCAAGTAGAAATAAGAACATAATAAGAGAGTACTTATAACAGCTTTGAGAATATAAAGATATCCCTTTTGATTTGGCCTTGAATCACATACCTTTGAGTCCTGAGGCAGCCTGAAACCACTCTCTTGTACAATTCTACCAAATTCTGGTAGTCCTAGTGCTAGCACCGCAATCTGAGATCACTACCAATGCCCAAACAAGCTGCACAGGTTCCTCCTGGCTTTGGAGAACGGCAGCAGGTCTACCAATGGGTGACTGTAATGGAGCAACAAACCAAGATGCCAACTTGGGAGAAAACAGTCAGGTGGAGACAGAAAGTGTTACAGAAGTAAGAAAGAAAAATCATGGTGCACACATCACACACACATTAGCATCATGGGATGCTGTCTGATCACAGAGGAGGGTTAAAAAGTTAACTAGAAACCTTACTTCAACAAAACACACTGCAAACAGACCACTCCCTGAATAGAATCGTAGAATCATGAAGGTTGGCAAAGCCCTCAAGGATCACCAAGTCCAACCATCAACCCAACCCCACCCAACCCACTAACCCATGTCCCCAAGCACCACA
>NW_010106587.1:0-326 GCF_000699245.1 Pterocles gutturalis | reverse complement strand
CGTTTCTTGCCCCCCTCCGGGGATGGTGCCCCCCCCACTGCCCGGGGCAGCCTGTTCCAATGCCTCATCTCTCTTCTAGTGAAGACATTTTTTTCCCTGATATCCTCCCCTGGCGCAAACTACCTTCCTTTTATCAGTTTGTAGTACCAGACCCCCGAGCAGCAGCCCTCCCGCAGGAAACGCAAGGCACCGGGGGCAGCCCCATCCCGCCTGCCCGCCGCCTGTTGTACCAGCAGCCGGGCCGGGGGGTGGGAAAGGCTGCCACCTCGTCCCCTGCATTTCCAGGAACCCTCCTTTGATTTCAGGGGTCCATGGGAACACGGAAG
>NW_010106586.1:0-466 GCF_000699245.1 Pterocles gutturalis | reverse complement strand
TTTTTTTTTTTTTTTGGAGCTCAAATGAGCTGGAGAATTTTCCAGGGCAAATTTCCCCAAGAAAATCCCTGGTTTGAAGGACACGATGACCACGGTGGGGATGATGAGGGTCTCACCATCACCCTCCTCCCCATGCATGGGTCCATCGAGTGATGATGGCTCAAGGTTGTCACCATCCTTCACCCCCTCCCTGGGTCCCGTGTGCTAAAGCGTTGCCGTGAGCTGTCGCCGTGGGTTTCCGTGTGGCGTGTGTCCCCAACCCACGTGAGACGGTTCATCCCTTCCATCGGAGGAGGGAAGTCTGGGAGAGGATGGGGCCAAAGGAAGGAACGGAGGGTGGGGTGGGACCGGGGTCACCACCGGCACCTCAGGGGGGGATACAGCACCCATGGGTGCACAGGGAGGAAGAGGAGGATGAAGGTCTTCCTGCTGCCAGCCCTGAGGAGCCCTGAGGTCCTACATTGAC
>NW_010106585.1:703-1833 GCF_000699245.1 Pterocles gutturalis | reverse complement strand
ATGGGTTCCTCCAACTCTTCCAAGACCCCGTTGGGTTCCTCCAACCAACCCAAGACCCCCATGAGTGGCCCCAAGACCCCGTTGGGTGGATCCAACCCACCCAAGACCCCAATGGGTGGCTATGGGTTCCTCCAACTCTTCCAAGACCCCGTTGGGTTCCTCCAACCAACCCAAGACCCCCATGAGTGGCCCCAAGACCCCGTTGGGTGGATCCAACCCACCCAAGACCCCAATGGGTGGCTCCAAGACCCCCATGGGTTCCTCCAACTCTTCCAAGACCCCGTTGGGTTCCTCCAACCAACCCAAGACCCCCATAAGTGGCCCCAAGACCCCGTTGGGTGGATCCAACCCACCCAAGACCCCAATGGGTGGCTCCAAGACCCCCATGGGTTCCTCCAACTCTTCCAAGACCCCCATGGGTTCCTCCAACCCAACTGAGACCCCAAAGGGTGTCTCTGAGCCCCCCCCAAGTCCGCCAGAAGTGGCTCCAAGACCCTCAAGGGTTCCTCCAACCCACCCAAGACCCCGTTGGGTTCCTCCAAGACCCCCATGGGTGGCTCCAAGACCCCGTTGGGTGGCACCAACCCCTTTGAGACCCCCATGGGTGTCTCCAACCCACCCAAGACCCCCATGGGTGGTTCCAAGACCCCGTTGGGTGGCACCAACCCCTTTGAGACCCCCATGGGTGTCTCCAACCCACCCAAGACCCCCATGGGTTCCTCCAACTCTTCCAAGACCCCATTGGGTTCCTCCAACCAACCAAAGACCCCCACGGGTTCCTCAAGCCCCTCCAAGACCCCCATGGGTGGCTCCAAGACCCCCACAGGTTCCTCCAAGACCCCCATGGGTGGCTACAACAAACCCAAGACCCCCATGGATGTCTCCAAGACCCTGTTGGGTGGCTCCAACCCACCCAAGACCCTCATGGGTTTCTCCAACCCAACTGAGACCCCCCATGGGTGGCTCCAAGAACCTCATGGGTTCCTCCAAGACCCCCAAGACCCCCATGGGTTCCTCCAACCGAACTGAGACCCCCATGGGTTCCTCCAAGACCCCAGTGGGTTCCTTCAACTCTTCCCAAGACCCCATTGGGTGGCTCCACCCCCCCCACGACCCCCATGGGTTCCTCC
>NW_010106585.1:0-540 GCF_000699245.1 Pterocles gutturalis | reverse complement strand
TCCAACCCAACTGAGACCCCCGTGGGTTCCTCCAAGACCCCCATGGGTGGTTCCAAGACCCTCAAGGGTTCCTCCAACCAACCCAAGACCCTCAAGGGTTCCTCCAACCCCTCCAAGACCCTCATAGATGACTCCTGGATCCCCATGGGTTCCTCCAAGACCCTCATGGGTGTCTCCAACCCACCCAAGACCCCCATGGGTGGCTCCAAGACCCCGTTGGGTGGATCCAACCCAACTGAGACCCCCATGGGTTCCTCCAAGACCCCCATGGGTGGCTCTGAGACCCTCAAGGGTTCCTCCAACCAACCCAAGACCCTCAAGGGTTCCTCCAACCCCTCCAAGACCCTCATAGATGACTCCTGGGTCCCCATGGGTTCCTCCAAGACCCTCATGGGTGTCTCCAACCCACCCAAGGCCCCCATGGGTGGCTCCAAGACCCCGTTGGGTGGATCCAACCCAACTGAGACCCCGTTGGGTTCCTCCAACCCAACTGAGACCCCCGTGGGTTCCTCCAAGACCCCCATGGGTGGTTCCAAGACC
>NW_010106584.1:0-13641 GCF_000699245.1 Pterocles gutturalis | reverse complement strand
TTTTTTTTCTTTTTTCTTTTTTTCTTTTTGAAGTGGAATGGAACAGTAGTGACATTCTCTATCATTCTTTAAGCTTCTTGAGGATCAAATGAAAACCAGTCTGCACTCAGAGTTCTTGTACCTTCCCTGAGACATCCATCTATACCTGTCCTTGACAAGCATCCCCAAGAGCATGCAATGGGAACAAGTGAATGTTTTTAGCATACCACAACATCATGTAACAATGAGCAAATTCATGCTTCTGCAAATGCAGTACCTGAGAAAGAATCGCTTCTCCTCCACTGTCTCCATAAGTCAGATGAACAATAACGATATCTTTATCAGCATTATTTAATCGACTCAATGTCTTAACTTTGCAGGTATCTTCCTTCATCACTTCCTCAAAAATACAGCCACTGACCAAAAGATTTAACTTAATTTCAGTGCAGTCCATTTTAGAGACCACTAATTCATGAACAGTCTTCTTCAGTTTATTTTTCTTTATTTGTATGCCATCAAATGTAAAAGACGATGAAAACCCTAGAATCTTTCCACCTTTACATAAAAACTTCATAAATTGTTTGTGGTTCTCCTCAGAAATAGGCTCCTCTGTGGCAATGATCAACAGTATTGAATTATCAATCCACGGAGCTTTCAGAACTTGTTCCTCATGCAGCTGGTAGATGGTGTAGCTGTCTGCATCAATGCATTCCTGAAGGATTGATTTTACCTGCTCAAATTCCACCTTTGCAGTTTCAGAGCCAAGATAAATCAATATATTAGGGGGCTTTCCAACAAGGTTTACTCTCTTTATTCCTCTTGATAGACAATCATCATTCTTCTCTTCCAGTTTGCTACTGCAATCATCAGAAAGTTCTGGAATGTTTTCTGCAGAGGCAAATCTGACTGACTCAATAGTACTGTTTTCAAGTTGCAGGCATTCATGACAGCTGGAAAGATGCAAGTGATGATGATCTCCAGCGCCTTTCTCTTTGTCAGACAAACTGCTGTTCTCATCTTCATGCTCACTTTCTTTCTTTAGCTGTAATTTCTTCTCTTCACTGTGTCTTGCAGACTCAGCTACTCCTAATCCTGATTTAACAGTAGCACCAAAAGTAGCAGGAGGAGTTACCTCATCCATTTGTGTGCTGCTTACACTTTGCTCTTCTGCAGATCGTGTCACCTGTACCAACTCCTGCAGAGTAGATTCCTGTAAATGGACAGCTGGAAGAGTTAAAGAATAAGAAAAAGGGGTTATAAAAATGATGTTAAATGAGACATGATTAATATCACTGCCACAGCAGGATTTAGACTTAATTTCAGTACAAATCTGCACTCATAACACAAGTAACTTATAGAATCATAGAATGGTTTGGGTTGGAAGAGACCCTAAAGATCATGCAGTTCCAACCCCTCTGCCATGGGCAGGGACACCTCCCACTAGCCCAGGTTGCCCAAAGCCTCATCCAGCCTGGCCTTGAACACCTCCAGGGATGGGGCATCCACAGCTTCTCTGGGCAACCTGTTCCAGTCTCACCACCCTCACAGTGAAAAATTTCTTCCTAATGTCTGACCTAAATCTACCCTCTTTCAGCTTAAAAACACTCCTCAACCTATCACTACCCCCCCTGATAAAGAGTGCCTCCCCATCTCTCCTGTAGGCCCCTTTTAAGCACTGGAAGGCTGCTATAAGGTCTCCCTGGAGCCTTCTCTTCTCCAAGCTGAACAATCCCAACTCTCTCAGACTGTCCTCACAGGGGAGGTGCTCCAGCCCTCTGGCCATCTTCGTGGCTTTCCTCTGAACTTTCTTATGTTGGGGGCTCCAGAGCTGAACGCAGTACTTCAAGTGGGGTCTCACAAGAGCAGAGTAGAGGGGCAGAATCACCTCCCTCGACCTGCTGGTCATAGAATCATAGAATCATAGAATCATAGAATCACCCGGGTTGGAAGGGACCTCAAGGATCATGTAGTTCCAACCCCCCTGCCTGGCAGGGCCACCAAACATACACATTTACTAGATCAGGTTGCCCAGGGCCCCGTCCAACCTGGCCTTGAACACCTCCAAGGACGGGGCATCCACAACCTCCCTGGGCAGCCTGTTCCTGTCATGCACCTCTTGATACAGCCCAGGACACAGCTGGCTTTCTGGGCTGCAAGTGCACACTGCTGGCTCATGTTCAGCTTCTGATCAACCAACACTCCCAAGTCCTTCTTCTCGGGGCTGCTCTCAATCCATTCTCCTCTCATCCTGGATTTGTGGTTGGGATTCTCCCTTGGCCATTCTGAACTTCATGAGATTTGCACGGGCCCACCTCTCAAGCCTGTCAAGGTCCCTCTGGATGGTATCCCTTCCCTCCAGCATGTTGACCGCACCACACAGCTTGGTGTCGTCGGCAAACTTGCTGAGGGTGCACTCAATCCCACTGTCCACGTCTCCAGTAAAGATGTTAAACAACACTGGTCCCAGTACAGACCCCTGTGGAATGCTACTCGTCACCAGTCTCCACTTGGACTCCTAATGACTCTTTCTTTCAGGAAAATCTGACTGAGAGCACAACACTCAATATTTCCAGGGCACATTTAAATAAACTAACATTTATTGTGAGTGTAAAAATTCTTGCACAAAAGTAAAACATGACTGCTACTGTGCACAATGCAGAAGTGTTCTTTACAAAAGTGTTTCTTAACAGAAACAGTCTATGGGTGGGAAGGTGAGGAAGTTCTCATAAATGCATCACCTCGACAGCTCGTTATTTTGCCCATCCCTCTGCACCCAGCAAAGGACAAAAGAAGCAAAGGAAGTACCTTTGGAAAAATACTGGTCTCTTAAGGAGGGTAGGGTGGAAAATTACTTGCTGTCATTTTAAAATAAGCTAATAAAGTGATGATATTGGGTAAGATGGACACATTGAACCATGTGTCTTGCATTGCTGAAGGTTGCAGATAAAAGTTGGTCACAAGTAAAAGAGAGTAAAAAAAAAAAATCTGAACTGCTTTCAGTCTGCAGAAAGGTAAACACATCCACCCACAGCAAGACTTGGGAGCTAGGAGTCCAAGGGAAAATTAGCAAATAGGAAGAACTGCTAAACCTTCCCCTTTCTCCCCCCAAATGTATGGAAATGCAACGATAAAATTTACGGCAAATATAAGTGAAAAAAGAAGGGCAAAGATTATTGTTGTCAGCATGAAACTTGCAGAGCAAAGTAAATAAGAAAGAGGAGAGAAAAAATACTCTTCATAAGGTAATTTTTTTTCAGTTGCTGAGCCATGAAAATATTTCAAATCAAATTCCACTAAATTTTACTGAATCCCTCTCCACTCCCATAAGGCTATAATAAACTTACTATGTTTTTCTTCTGATTTCTCAGAGAAATTCACTGAGAAACTTGACTAACAAAATAGTCTGCTGGCACACAATATACCAGATCCAAGTTCAATCACCTCTTTGCTTAATAACACTTGCATTCCTTTGAAACTATATCCCCTTTGACTAGTTTGGAGCAGATTTTTTTTTTTTTTTTTTTTTTACATCCTAGGAGAATTTCACAGCTACCACGGCATATGATATTCCATCAACAGCTCCATCAGCCTGTTCTGGAGCAGTTCTACCAAGCACACAGTACCTGAAGCAAAACAAGACAGAAATTAAAAGGAAATGACTGGAGCACTCTCTCAGCTTCCCTCCCCTCTTGGTGTGAATATTTTTGCAGAACAGCACCAAGAGATAGTTTCACATCTGATACATTTGTGAGCATATTCCTACCCTCTTGCTAGCTAGCTGTTCTCAATTTTGTCATTCCCTGACTTCTGCCAATGCACTATGATCTACATTAAAAAACCAACCAAGCAAACAAAAAAACCCCAACCAAACACAAAAAAACCCAAAACAAAAGAAAAACAAAGAACCACCCAACTCCTCTGTTTTGTATTGGGTTTGGTTTTTTTTTGGTGGGGGTAAGGGTAAGGCACAGCAAAGAGGACTTTTTGTAGCCCAAATCACTATTATTCTACATGACCCACAGTTTTATCAACACAGCTGAGAAGACACAACTAGGCAGGAAGAAATGAGATTGCTGCTGAACAAGAACAACAACAATAAAAGTGTGGCTCTATCCCCTGAGAACCCACTACTCTACAATACCCTACAGACTGCATATTATGACACTTTTAGAATGGTGCTCAGAAAAAAGATGTTCAAATCTCATGGAGGTGAGGCTTGGATTTCCCACAGCCCAGACACCAATTGTATTTAAGAATGGTGTCACAAGTGCAACCACGACTGCTTTCTTCTCCTCTCTGTGGAATTAGCCATGAACTCTCTCCCTGCATTAGCTGAAACTATTAAACTAATGAGGACACAATGGTTCATAGTTTTGATACAATTAAAATCACCCCTTAAAAAATAAAGCATCCACCAAAAATTCAAAATTCAGTTAGCAATGATACCGCCCTCCTTTCCCCGGTTATGCCTCTCCCTGTTTAGAAAGCATCTGTGAGCTTTTCTTTCAGTGATCTAAAGGATGCTCAAGTTACAGCAATTGCTGTCAACCTATGTTTAACTTTGAATACATGTTTATTTCAAATGTGAAAAAATAGAGCATTTGCCTAAAACCTTCTGTATTCTATTTTCAAATAGATTAGTTACAAGACTTACAGAAACAATATTTTCTAACTTCACCTTTGTAACATTTACACATTCATGGATTTGCAAAAGGTTAAACACCATCTTGGATAATTGGAGATCTCATCATACTCAGGTAAATTATTGGCAGTAGCTTACAAAGCATTGAAGAAAAAGAGGGGGCTTTATTTCAAAAATCTTTTGAACCATTTGCCTGTTATTTCTGTTGTTGCATTTGTAAGACATTCTGTAAAGAGAAAAACTCACTCAAAAAGTGGTCTAACTTTTCGCGGATCTCTATATTTGACCATATTCAGTATAAAATACGGTACGGCTACAGGGTGATCAACTGCCTTGAATGACAACAGGAAGAAAACATTGTGCCAAATAAAAGCATGGGGCTTTTACATAGTTATAAAGACCATATGCACAGTCCTAAAATAACCATGAAACAAAAACATCTTCTACCATTAAAAACAATTCGTGAAGATACTTACAAACAATCTTGTGTGGCACCATTCCGTTATCCATTTGAAGCCTGTCTTCCATGAATGCTATTCCAAGGTTACTGAAATTATCAACACTTGCTTCAGCAATTAACTTATAAGGCTCACCAGGTTTACAGGCCAACGGTGAACAATAGTCTGACCACTTCACAATCTAGAATAAAGCATAGGCATATTTTTTGATTTTACAAGGTTACAGAAAAATATGAAAATACCAACAATATTGTAACTCTGCAAGATGAACTGCAAATAAAACCTGCCCTTCCTTCCCAAAGGCTTCTGCCATTAAAAAGCAGCACAAGAGTAGGCAGAGCCAACAGGGGGACACTATCAAACCAAAATGACACAACAGAAAAACCCAAGGACTGGAAGTAATTTTAAAGGAAGTAGCTACTAGGATTATAAAATACTAAACTGGCAGAATAACTTTTTAGACTTGTTTCTGAGTTTGTACTACTACATTTAATTGTATCACGAAACAACACATCTCAACTAGAAAAGGCTTTCAGTTGACAGTTTCTTTCACACAGAAGTACACCCTTCATGACTACAAAGGTCAATGTATGAGACTGAACACAACCAAAAGAACCCACTAAGGAGGGACTGTGCAGCAAGCAATACCTGCTACAAGATTCAGTCCCAAGAGAAGTAAACAAATCAACGTCCACATTAAGTGTCAAAAGCAAACTGGCAGTACAAATACATCTTTCACAAAGATCAAGGCTATAAAATCTTCAAGTAACATGCAAAATGGCAGGAGAGCATTATCACATTCTATAAGTAAGATTCTATTTGTATTTATTTACAAGACATGGCTTTCAGCACAAATTCTAAAAATAATGCTGATAAAAAGAGCAAAAGTAAACTAAAAGGGTTTAATAAAAGTACACGCTGACTATCAAAAGTATTAACTAAACACAGAAGATTCAGGCTGCTTATCTACACCAAAAATTCCATTCCCCAGAAAAGAAGCATTATGAAAGTGACACACTTGGGTTTGTTTTCTTCAAGAAGGTGAAGGTTTGTTAAACCCAAACTACACAGCTGTATTGTCTTGGAGAACAAGTTTCAAGTTTAACTATAAAAGCCACAACTGGAGGAAAAATGAAGAGTTTTGGTTTCCTCCTGAAAGGTAGGCACATTAATAAAGACTACAAATTGTCTACAAATTGTCAAATACTCATAACTGAAAATGACCCCTCTTAAACCTTGTTTCTAAAACAACAGTACCTAACAAGAGAACTTTCAGACAACTGACAAACACAGTGATTTAAGAGTCAATTCTAAAAGCAAAAACTGAATAAGGCACCCAATTTCAGTAAAAATCATGTGAATGATACCACAGCCTTTATCCTTTATAGGGTGCACAAACCAATTGTTCTCCTGTGAAGGTCTTTTTAGAGACAACACAGCACCAACTGTTTTCATGACAAAGACAAAAAAAAAAAAAAAAAAAAAAAAAATTAGCCTTCACCATTGTAATATGTTCCAAATACTGGGAGAAAAAGCACAATTCCCACATAGCAACTCCAGCACTTTGACCCTGTCATGATCAAACCACTTTCATGAAGTTCACTCTCTCTTATCACTCCACACAAGAGGTAACAAATTGATTAAACACAGTAAAGAAAAAACACTTATTTGAATGCACAAAATGAGGGTGAGGTCTTGGATATTTTACTTGTTCATAACTTGATTAGACTATTGGCTAAATTTACCTTTTTATCTACTGCCATTAAGTGGTTTTCATCACATCCAAAAGAATCTGTTTACAGCTTTTGACTCTACAGTATTTCCCAAGGTGTCCTGTTTCAGCTGGGAGAGAGTTAACTTTGTTCATAGCAGCCAGTGTGAAGCTACATTTTGGATTTGTGCTGAGGAGAAGGCTGATAACATACTGATGTTTGCAGTTGCTGCCAGGACAATCAAGGACTTTTCAGCTTCTCTGCAGTGCCAGTGTCTGCAGGTGCAGGAGAAGCTGGGAGGGAGCGCAGCCCCAAATACTGTCTTAGGATTTGACCTTAGGTTTAGGATTGAGACCCAAATTGGAAAGTGGTATATTCCATATCATGCACGTCATGCCCAGTATATACACGAGGATCAGTCTGGCAGTTCTCTCTCCCTCTTGGGTGGCTCTCAGACCCTTATGTCTTTTCCAGGATTGCAGTTTCACGACTCACTCTGCTCTGGGATTGTTAGCTGGGAACGAGCTGAGCCTTGGTCATCAGGTGGTGGGCAGCTGCACTGTGTATCACTCACTTGTACATACTACTATTATTATCATAATTATTATTCTCAGTTTTATTGTAGTTCAGTTATTAAATTGTTCTTATCTCAGCCCACAAATCTCTTTTCCCTTTACCCCTTCAATTCTCTCCCCCATTCCCTGGAAGCAGGGAGGGTGAGTAGCTGTGTGGTGTTTGCTGCTAGCTGGGCTTAAACCATGACAATAAGAACAATCCTCAGAGAATATTTTCAATCAGGCCAAGCTTTCCTGGTACAAGTAGAAATCTTCATCAAAATTCTGTCAGAATACAAAATGAAATGCCAGCTCTTAGTAAGATATGAGAAATTATTTATACTCCTGCTTCCTTGGTCCACCTCAATTTCAACAGAAACCAGTCACAGATCACTGATAGCCCTACAAAGAATGGCTTTTCTGCCTAGAAATTACCATAGGTCACAGAAGTAATCTGTTCTTACAGCCCCTGTCCCTGTCAACATCTGACTGCCACAGGTAGCAGAATTAAAAGAACTTTGCTAGAAGTGACATGTACACAGGAGAACAATAAACAAAATAAAACAGCCATCCTTTTCCTCTTTGCTTTTGGTCTTTTGCCTGGACTATCACTTCTGAGCTTGACAAAGCAAATTAATTATTAATGTATACATAAGAATGCAAGCATTTTCCATTCTAAAGAAAATGCAAACAAAACCAACAAGATTAGAAAACTCTCCTGAACAATACACCCCAAAAGAACAACAAACTAGAGCTTCAACTCAGATGTTTTTGTAGACCTCTCTGCTACAAAAAAACCCAAAAAGTAAATTAAAAAAAAAAAAAATCTCCCTTAGCCTTCTATCTGAGTTGACCCAGCACTCCACAGGTATACACTGAGACAAAGTAGGCAACACAGCAGCTATCCTATCTCGTTTATCTCCTAGAAGTAGGGGCCACCTGGATGGATTCCACAGTCTCACATCAAAGGCAATAAAAACATTTATAAACCAGCTAACGTGGCTAGCTAATGAGGCCAGTGGAAACAGCGTGAAAAGACTTCATGAGAAAAGGTCTCAGAGTTCTCAATAAGCTTTCAGTGCCTCCAGTCCTCACACTCTAAGCTTCATGGAAATAATGATTTTGCCTGATGCAGCACTTCACCTGGACGTCATTCTTCTAGGGGGCAAAGACTAACACGCTCCAAAAGCATGCTCTGTTCTAGAACTGACAGGCCTCCATGGAGGGTGAAGGTACTAAAAATTTGATTGCAGGTACAAATCTGTAATTGTGGCCGTTCCAAGCCTGTCCTTCTGTTCCTGCACTCAGGTTAGATAAGACTATTTACTAACCACTCTGCTCTCAATGTTCACTCCAGCAGAAGACTCCTGGATCATCTCCCAGAACCAGTGGCCCGGAAAACACACTTTCCTCATCCAGGGAAACGGACAGACCGCAAGCACCTGTGTATGTGACAGGTTTCCTTTAGCTCCAAAAAAGGAGCTTGAAACCTGATGCCAAAAAAGGAAAGATGACAGATGGCCCTTTAGGGTGCTGCACAGAGGCCATTCAGGAAGCCACCTTATCGAGCACCCCCAGGAGGTGATCCTAGCCTGTTGCATAGCTTGTTGAATAGGAGGGCTCTGTCGATTTTACGGTACCCCAACAACAAAGCCAGATGTTCTGTTATTGCCTACCCAGTGATACCCAGTGATATCCTAGCATGCATGTCATTCCGTATCTCCTTCCAGTATGCAACGAGGTCCACTCTGTCCTCTTCACTATGGAGAGCATACAGCACACATAACAACTGACTGGCTTAGGAAGGAACTATGACAACCTGTACTACTTAGATTTTTCCTCCCTGTAAGGTAAGTTAATCTTTTGTTTTGGGTTACAACCTTTCTTCCCCTTCAGACCTGCATCCAAGCTGAGACACCTAGGCAGCAACCATTCCTCATGTGAGAAAGAAGTTATAAAACCAACAAAATTTAGAAGAGAGACATTATCTCAAGTTCACAGTAAGTTTTGGTAGGGCCCAGATGCTATTTTTATGCATAATCTGTTTTGAGATGCTATATATTCAGTAATTCAAGTTTTGGAACATCATCCTTTGAACCCACATGTTCGCATTTTCAATATAGAGAAGATGCTTTTTAGATTTCTAAGTACCTAGGACATGAACATTTTATAAGTATACTTGCCATAAAGATTTTAATACTACTTTATATCTTTGGATGCCTCAATAACATTTTCCAAGTACTATGCATTAAAAGGAAAACATAAAAACATAAAATTCCAACCAAGAAGTATTGCCATTCCCCCACTGCATTCTACAGAAAAGCAAAGAGATTAAAGCTTGACTTTGGCCTTACTTCTGCAGACTGACAAAATTATTCAAAATGTATAATACTTTAACTTGTACTTATAAATCACAATGAAAGGAAGCTTCCAGGAGAGACTTCTATCTCAATTAAAGCTTTTCACAACCACTTGGCTGGAAGCTTGAAGAGCTTTTCAGAAATTTTAACATTTGCTTGCTCTGTATATTCTTACTAAGGCATTTGTTTCAGCTAGTGTCAAGAGACAAGATACTGAGCTAAATGGACTTCTGATCTGCCTCTGTATGACAGTTTTCAAGCATTTTTTTTCCTGTTCAGCATATCAAACCATACATGCCTTATCCAAACTCACAATGGAATTCTGCAGTTCCCATCCACAGCCAGAGAAGTGTGCTACTAAAAAAATCTCAGTATAATGTCTATGGATCTATTTGAGGCATAAAAAAGAACCAGAGTATTAACAGTGATCCATTTTAATGAAGAAATTACCTTTTTATTCCAAATAATATTATAAACATACAAAACCTATCTGCCACTGATTTTTTTTTCCTTTAAGTGTTTTAGGTTTATACCTACCAAATGACCTAGTTGTACTACTTCCTATGCAAGAAACAAGGAGAACTACTTACCTCTTTTGAAGAGCCAGGTACTTTCTGCAAATTATCTGTCTGAGCTGAAACGCTTTCTGTCACAAAAGCTATATGTTCTGCTTTAAGTAACTTATCAGGATAAATAAAAGGAGAAATGAGAAGCAGACTCCATCTGTTTAAGTCATCAAGGAACTGAAAGAGACAGGAAAGAAAAGTAAGTCTGTATAGAAAGCATCTGATTTAATAATTCATTTTTAAATTATGCCCAGACTAAATTCAAATCTGACCCTTCAGCCTTATGTGAAGGGTGTCTACCATTTCACACTCCCCATGAAGCAAAAATGAGGTCAAGGTCTGAAGCATTAAGCAGGAACACATCAAAAGTAAAACTAAAAGTGACAACTAAACTTTCAAGCCAATTCAGACTCCAGCTTTCAGCTTTACAGGAAGAGTGTACAAGTGAGCGGGCTACAAGACCACTATGTCATTGGCACTGTGACTGTTGTGGGCCGTTTGCCACTGGCAACATTCCTTGATCAATGAGAGCCCATTCACACTGCAGTTCACCCTGTCCCTTCCTTCCTTCCTTCCCTCTTCCCCCCTGGCTACACAAACCCATGGCCCTGCTGCCTCAGTTCTGGTGGCTGAAGGGCATTGTCTGCTACTCGGCAGGGACTGAGAACAGTCACGACACACAACCTGCCTGGTCAATCTCTACAGCCTCTCTACCTGGACAGTAGTCCAGGTGGCATTCATTCTAGTTGGGTAACAATCCTCCAGGAAACATACAGTCCCACTGCTAAATCATATATGTTGTCTCTACACCCATCTGTGAAAAGACCAACCAACCTGTGAGCCATAAGTGACCCAAGAACTATATATTACACAGGTTTAATTTTAGACCTAATATACAAAGTTTCAGGACTTCCTTTGTCAAGCCAGGTATATTAAGACAGTTATATTTTGTGGACAAATACAACCTCAGGACAAATTCTCTAAAAAGTTATTTGGAAAATCTTGAAAAATTATTTGAAATAAAAGGAGAAATTATTTGAAATAAAAGTAGAGGGTACTCTTTTTATGTAAGTCCTCATTCAGTATGTAACTTAAGTTTAGAATTAAAGAAATAACTCGTTCAAAACAAATCTGTCCATAAGGTAGTCTATCCACTTAACAGACCATTGGACAAATATTTCCTTCATTAAATTATAAAAATGCTTCCTTCTCTTGTCCTCACAAATGAGCAAATAAAGCTCCATAGCTGGAATTGGTAGACCAAAGAACAGTTTTAAGAACCTCAAAGCTTCTCAATACATAATAATCTGTTCCCATACCATATTACATCAACTTTCATGTAGATGTTTCATTGAACTTAATTTTTCTGACATATTTTAAAAGTGGCAAACATTAGAAACAGGTATTTTGCTACCATATGCTAGAAACACATGCTTTACACACTTTCAGTAAGTTTATGTGGAAACATAAGATAATTTCCCTATAGCACACTAAACGTGTACATCACTCCAAATCTAAAATCAAACCGTACAGTATTAAGTCTATGGGGACAGACTGACAATCCAACCAGCTTTACTGAGCACAGAAGCTGCACAAGTAAACATTACTACCTTCCACTGGAAAGTGAACCGAACTCATGAATCTTTTTATTATCTAATTTGGTGCAAGATGAAACAAAACTTTAAGATTTATGACTTCCTGCTATCTTATCTTAAAGAAGTGACTGATCACAATCCAAAGGCAGTTATACCTACTCGGAAAGCAAAGTAGCTCAGCTAGCTTCCTAGAAGCCAAAAAAGTATATTAGTTAACCTCTTCCTCTTCAGTATTCACAGACAACGTAGAAAGCTCCACAGTGATGCTGCCTCTATCTTTAATGCAACCAGATCAGAGACTTTATATGCCACACCACCGAGGTACAGCATGGCAGGCATCTTCCACAGGGATTCTCAGAGTCAAATGCAACTGGTAACTTTCAATACACATTTTTATGAGACAAATACATTTTGAGTAATAGCACTGACTTTACACCAAACTCCAAGCCAAACTGCAGTTCCCTAAAAAGCTTCCCAACTCCCAAAAACCACAAATAAACTGACAAGCTTATGAAATCACTCTGCATGAATAATATTGCAGACAGAAAAAAATGTGCTTACTGCACAAGGACTGAGAAGAAGCTATTTCAGAAACGAGCAGAAGTGGAGCAAAGAACAGCATAAATTAGCTGAAATACCATTTATGAAACAATTATCCAGGCCAATTGAGGCCGAATTCTTCTAAACACATGGACGATTATTTGGTTTTGGTTTTAAAGAGCTTTATCAAAACATGAATTAAGCATTTAACTTTCCTGTGAGAGATTCTGAGATTGTCACCATCGCCTTTAAGTATGAAATAATCTGCTCATTAGATAGCAAAAAACTATTTTTGAACAAACTCCATTACCACTTGTGATCTCAGATTTACTGCACTGAAAACATCCTCTTTACACACCAAATCTATGAAAAGCTTCTCTGCTTCTTAAAGAGCAGCACTTAGCCAACGACATGCTTCATAAATACATTTCAGTAACACCTATTTAAGTAAAACGTGCAACTACTGAGATAATTTCAACAAACACACGTATAAATCTCAGCAAAAGAGAGATCAAGAACATTCTTTTCCACGTGAATTCTGGTATCTAGTGACAAACTTAGATAAAACCAACATTAATTTAAAAAATTCAGATTATTGGGGGGGGGGGAGAGAGCAGAGGGGACACAGAGGAATTTCACTTCTAAACCTGAAAGTCAGAAGCAAGCTTACTTTCAGTTGTACTTCATGAGATGGCAAGTGAAAGCTGTTCAGACACAGTATTTTTCCACTGTCATGAGCCACCACAGCCTCACCCCACCCTCCTCTCACTGGCCATTCGCACACCAGCGATTTTCCCAGCTCTTGTTCCTCGTGCCATTTTCCTCGGTTTGTACCAGGAAAAGTTCTCCGTAACCAAAAGCTCAATTTGGGCTCCATTACAGACTCACCTACGTTTTAAATCTCTGACACAAATCTTGAAAGCACAATTAAGCACACAAGCTGAAGCCTTGTTATGTGCTAAATTATGCTACTAATACAGAAATACCAACAAGTTCTCCTACGTCCTCCTTTTGCCACAGCTGTACTTACAAAGCGGCACTTTACAGGCATACAGTAAAAACCACTCTCCAGCCCACTCCCTAAACCAACAACCAACAGTAGTGCAGAGGAGTAACTAGAACTGCACTAAGATTTCCTACCAAGGCAATTACCTGGGTCTCACCTAAGTCTTCCCCTTGACAAGCGGGGCTCCCACCGCCCTGCGAAGCCACACGAGCTATTTTTTCAGTCACAA
>NW_010106583.1:1368-1659 GCF_000699245.1 Pterocles gutturalis | reverse complement strand
CCCCGTTATCGACACTTCATAACACACAGAGGGCTGCTCAGCCCTAAATAACCTCAGGGGTATTTTCAGCACCGCCCAGCCCCTTTTGAGCCCCCTCTTCTCCATCACCCCTCGCAGGAGCAAAGCCCCGGGACAGGACGGGGTCTCTGAGCCCCACACCCAGGTCACACACGGAGGTTTGCGGGGGGCTGCGTGCTGCCCTGTGTGCACCCCCTGCCCTCGGGGCAGTGGGACGGGAGCCCGGGCGCTTGGACCCTTGGTGGCTTTAGTGACAAAGCAGATGGATGGGGA
>NW_010106583.1:0-1209 GCF_000699245.1 Pterocles gutturalis | reverse complement strand
TTGGGGAGCGGTGCCAACACGCGGGCACGCTCCGCTGCCTGGAGCGCTGGAAAAGGGAAACTGAGGCAGGGGAGGAGCCACCTCTGCTCGGGGCTCTCATGCATCCTGCCCGTGGGAACCCCACGGGGGGAGCGTCTTGTCCCTGCCCCACCGCTGCCAGGCAAAGCGGCCAAGTCCCCCCCGCCAGCCCAGGCGCTGCCAGCTGCAGCCGGTGCCAAGTTCCAGGTTGGAATGTTTGCTCTGCCCGGCTGCCGAGCAGTTTGCAAAGTCTCGGGGGGGAATTATGCCGCACTGACAGCCTTTCCCTGGCACGCTGCAAACCCCAACACGCGGCGCTTTCTGTGCAGAATCGTCTCAGTCCATAATCACTTAATCGCCTCGTGCGATGGCAAACATCCCCTCAGCAGATGCTCCGGTGCCGCAGCATCCCCGCACACCCCTGGTCTCAATGCACCGCTACCCTGGTTTGAGGTGTCTGCGTGACGGGACATCCTCAGTGGGACATCCTCAGCGGGACATCCTCAGGGGGACATTCTCAGGGGGACATCCTCAGGGGGACATCCTCAGAGGGACATTCTCAGGGGGACATCCTCAGCGGGACATCCTCAGTGGGACATTCTCAGGGGGACATCCTCAGAGGGACATCCTCAGCGGGACATTCTCAGGGGGACATCCTCAGCAGGACATCCTCAGCGGGACAACCTCAGTGGGACATCCTCAGCGGGACATCCTCAGGGGGACATCCTCAGGGGGACATCCTCAGCAGGACATCCTCAGGGGGACATCCTCAGGGGGACTTCCTCAGAGGGACATCCTCAGCAGGACATCCTCAGGGGGACATCCTCAGCGGCAGCAGCATCTTTCCCCAAGCTCCTGCCAGCTGCTGATTGGTTTTTTTCACCATCACCCCCTTCCTGTCGCAGAATCACTTTGTCTTTTTTTTTGTTTTGTTTCAGGTGTCTCATCCCCTTTGTGTTGGGAAAACCAACAGAACCCCGGAGGAACACCCAGCCTGGGACGTGCCAGCTGACGGGGGACAGCGGCAGCGGCTCTGGGGACCACGGGAGCTGCCATCATTACAAGTAATGGTGACAAATGACAACTTTCCGTTACATCCTTATCTGAGAGTAACGGGCTGCGCTCCCTGCCCAGCTCCCGGCCGCTGCCAGGGCTCCTGCGCAACCGCCCGCTGCCGGAACACCCCTCCCG
>NW_010106582.1:0-1573 GCF_000699245.1 Pterocles gutturalis | reverse complement strand
ATTCTATGATTCTATGATTCTATTTTTGTCTGACATGAGTTGCACAAGGACATTTAGGAGTCCTGTGGCAGGACAGGACAAGTCACTTGCTCTGCTTGTCCTCACTTCTGTTTGCTGCTGCAATGCAATTGCTGTTAAACATTAGTGCACAAAAAAAAAATCTCAGCCTTCTTTGCTGAAAAAAACAAAGCAAAGCTTTGTTTGGGATCTCTGTAGATTCCAGAAGGGAGAACATAATCTGTTAAACATCATGCAAACAAATCAATGGATGTTCTCTGCAACAGGTTTTTTTTTTATATATTTTCTATAAAGTAATTTACCATTGTTTGGTGTGATGGTTATTTCTAAGCAGATGAAGCTTTCACTTATTGTAATCTGTCTGTGTTGTGATTTGCTGTGTAAGTAATACTGCATATAAATTTTGTACCTCTTTTATTCTTCCTCGGAGGAAAAAATTGTTTACAATCTTCGTTTAATGCCTTATCTTTCTCTCCTGCACTGGTGTTAGCAGAGCCTTCTTCTGAAAGACTACCCTGGCTTCTTCCAACAAATTCTCTGTACCTTCACTTCAATGTTGTGCAAGTAAGAAAATAGTTTTAGAGGAATGTAAGGAGAGGCCACTTTGTATATTCAGTGGAATTAGCATCCAAAAGCCTCTCAATAATGGGTCAGGGCCAAGAAACACCTGTGCCATTCTGCCTTTACAGGGCTGTGAAGTGAGTTGGCGAGAAAACAGCTTCCTGGATCTCATCCATGGAGAAAGGTAGCCAGTTCAGGAGTCTGGACCCGCCAAGAGAAGGCCAGCACAAGAGTTCACAGCTATTTGTAAGACTAAGAAGGGATCTTTTATCTTCAGGTGGTGCTTTTAGGAATGGACTACAATTAAGAGAGAAGGAAATTGTGATTTCTTTTTTCCTTCTGTGGAATATTCTCTTTCTATGGGCTGCTGTTGATAAAAGCTCCATCTGATAAGAATAAAGTAGAGATGGAGAGTTAGAACACAGCTTTCAGTGCGTGAGTCCCATTTTCTTTCCGTGAGGAACCCTAAGGTGGGAAATAAAGCATTGCACTGAAGAGTTTTAGGAAAATATTACCACAAAGGGGTTTCTGTGTGAAATCCTCACTCCTCAGTTTGGGGTCAGACTCAGAAATCACCAGTTCAAGGTCACCTTAAGTAAAGCTGCAGACATGGGTGGGTGGAGCATGAGCTCCACATTGCTGCGTTTCAGGTGACATTGAACTTAACTTGTAGTTCAAAAACCTCCCTTTGTGATATTCACTTCCCAAAGCTCTGCAGCTCATTGATGATTAGAATGGATTATTGGGCTAGAGAAATAGCATGAAACGTCTACACTTAGTTCTCTGTTGTAACTGAGAAGGCTACAGGTTTATCTCTGCCAAGACAATGCAATGCATTCATCAAAATGATGATACGAACATTCCTCACCTCACTTCACCTGCCTTGTTGAACGGTCATGGATTAATTCCTCTTAAATAACAATGAAATACTGAAATACTTAAGAGCAGTGTAGCCTCACAGGTACACCCAAACTGTGGGGCAAGCAGGCAAGAG
>NW_010106581.1:0-963 GCF_000699245.1 Pterocles gutturalis | reverse complement strand
GGAGGGTGGAGTCTTCCAGTTCCGCCCCCTTGCGGTCACTGTTCCATTCGCCGAGGTAGTGCCCAATCATCTGCCCCCACAGCAGATGGGCGTGCAAAACTGCTAGAGGGGGCGTGGTTAGAACAAAGGCCCCGCCCACACTAAAAAGCTGTGCCCCTTCCAGCACCCTTGGTAAGTGGCCCCGCCCTTTAGTGCACTCCTCCAGTAGCAGTGGACTTTGCCAAAACACTAGCCTCGCCCCCAGGAAGAAGCCCTTCCACTCCCCTGGGATAAGCCCCGCCCCTTCCAGCACTATCAGGACCTGGCCCTGTGCCCTTAACCACATACAGTAGCTTGGCTGAGCCACAGGCCACGCCCCCAGAAAGCAGCCCCGCCCCCTCCTTAGGCCGCACTCACCAGCAGCCCTTCCTGGGGCTCCAGGCAGGAGGTGGGTCAGGTTGGAGGATGGGGGGCCGTAATTAACCTAATTAACATAATGGCCATTAGTATAAAGCATAACTAGAGTCTTTTCAGTAGGTCTCCTCCTCAGGGGTAGTTTCTGGGGTCGTTAGGGCACCCCTGATTAGCATAGTGGGGTATATGTTCCCTTAATGAATGGCCACATGATAGTGGTGTCTTAATTAGCATAGTCCCACCCCTGCATCAGCAGCTCTAGGTGCTGCCCACTAATTAACACATCGCCAATTAGTGATTTTTTTCATATACAGCATCTGTGGACAACCACACCGATATGCATATGCTCCAATGAAAGACCTAATTTGCATATATCCATGCAATTTGCGTATATTTACGTATTTTTTGCACATCTTGCATTGGTGGCACAATGCCGAGCATCACACGGCTCCTCATCGTTAATTAAGGTGCTTCCCTGCCCTTCAGTGGTCTTGCTCCTGAGCATAATTAGCTTAATTACCATAATGCTCATTAGCAAATACATGGGTGACACTGATGGTGACCTCACAG
>NW_010106580.1:0-824 GCF_000699245.1 Pterocles gutturalis | reverse complement strand
AGGTCATTCTATGATTCTATGATTCTATAGTCAGAGAGCAATAACACTGAGTTTATGGGCCAGGCACTGGAGTAGTCACCCGGGATTTATGATAAACTCCAGAAGCTTTGCTGAAAGCCCTGCTGGTGTGTCAGCCCAAAGGCCAGCCCAGAGCTGTGTCTCCCTGGCAGTGGCTGAGAGCTCGCTGGTGTCTGAGGCTGACAAAGTACAGGAGTTATGAGAACAGAAAGGTGTGCTGCGGCTTTCCCTGAATGCTGTCCCATTCCGCAGGTGCTCCTGGCGCTGGAGCATCTCAGTCCTGATTCTTTTGTTGTGTGTGGGGTCAAGAGTCTGCACCTGGTTCTTCTCCCAGGAATTTTTGTGGCAGGTTTTTTAATGAATGGAAACATTCAGTTGCCACACCATTGGAGGTGAGGATCTGTGCAGATTAACTGTGGATGGTTTGAAAAACCCCATTCTTCTTTCTTTGGCCACCTGCTTATTTACTTGATGCCCCTATTGGTTGTGCAGGGAAATTCAGTCATCCATCCACTCCCTCCTGTTGTCCTCTCTTGGTTTTACAGACCTTATCTTTCCCCTGCTGGCTGTCTCCTCTCCAGCTTGAGGGGTCCAAGGCTGACTGGTCAATTTCAAGTGCTGAAGGACATTTCAGATGCCTCTGCCAGATGACAGTTGAAGGCTCTTTCCAGTGGGAGGGACCCCTGCAGGGTGCTTGAAAATCTTTCTTATTGTTACTCATGTTTGTGTTGAAGAGATACAAAAGATGTCTGTCTCCCCAGCGTGCATGAAGTGTACGATGTTCTCCTCAAAATGAACTCGCCTGT
>NW_010106579.1:0-2846 GCF_000699245.1 Pterocles gutturalis | reverse complement strand
TGAGCAGTATCACTGTGTCTCACTCATTTATATATCTGTATATATTACTATTATTATAGTTTTTATTATTTTCAGTATTACTGTAGTTTAGTTATTAAATTGTTCTTAACCCATGAGTCTCTTATGCCTTTATGCCTTCAGTTCTCTCCCCTATTCCCAGGAAGGGGTAGGGGGGAGGGTGAGTGAGTGGTTGTTGTTGTGTTTGGCTTCCAGCCAGGGTCAAAACAACAACAGTATGAAAGGGAGCGTTTAGGCAATGGGATGCCATAGCTGCTTGTATCGTGTGAGTGCGGAACTCTGCTTAGCTGAATATTAAAAAAGAGCATTACTGTATGAAGTAAATAAAAACAAAACAACCCAAATACTTATAAATGATGGTAATTACACTGAGCAGCCTTTTATAGAATTGGCTGTGGGCTCCATCTGTCAAGGAAGTTGTTTGAGTTTTCAAATTAAATTGTTTTCTCATATGAAGTTATGAAGCATTGACTATGCTTCACTCATGCAAATTAAACTTTCCCATTTCTAGATTAGTTCTCCATCTAGATTGTGCCAAGGAGTTGAAGATGGTTTCAAGGGAATCAAGGTCTTACGGTAAGAGTCACAGTACTTCCCTTTTGCTGTCTGCTGCACAGGATTACATCCAGTCTTGTGATCTTAAAGGCGGTTGTCATGTTGGAGGCCACAGATCCTGAAGGTTTTCTCAGAATCTGTGAAGCTCCCTGCAAAGGGGCCCAACACTTTGGGTTTGCTGACCCTATTGCATTGGAGGGAAGACTACTACATTCAGGAGTGATCTGCTGCACTGTTGCTTTGGCAACGACGTAGTGGCCTTGCCAACATCAAGTCTGCCAGAAAGCTGGAAATAGGGACATAAATCTTAGAGCACATCCATAGGGCAACTCTGTTATGTTTGCATTGTCAGGTACATTGTACTCACTTTCCACTCAACACGAAGTAAATCTGCTTGTGCGAGGTAAAGTTGTCCTGCACATGCATAGAAGAATTGCTTGTGGGAATAAGTATCACTTCTGGACTGGCTGGTACCATCTGAGTGTTTTCTGGAGTGATCCAGCACTTTCTATGGAATGAATAATGAACTGCCCCGCCATCCCGGAAACCTGTGCTGTGTCCCGTTGTTCTGTCTCAGCACACTGGCCCTGCCAATTTATCTTTATTCACGGTCTGTGGAAAACACTGGTTGAAGACTACATTGGTCTCGGAGCAGCTGGCGTTAACAATGCCTGATATTTTTTTCTGTTCAGTTTTGCACTTAGAAAACAAGCAAATATTGTTTAGATTAAAGTAAAAAGACAGCTATGTAAAATTTGCTCAGAACTCTGCATCCATCTGTGGTTTGATAATCTAAGAACAGATCAGATTTTCTGTTGGGAAGTAGTTTTATATGTATTTGTGTTACTTGTCCTTGTGCAGTAGTACTGCCAATTATATTTATTAGCCCTAAATATTAAACAGCTGGCAGGATTCCACTGTATATAAATAAGACATTTGAGACCTGGACAAATGCCATTTCTAATACAACCAGCTGGTGCTTTTTTACAGTTACATTCAGCACAACACTACTGAATTTCAGTACGTTCAGCGTTGTGTTAATGACAATAGGAGAACATGGGGTGGTTTGGGATTTCTGTAGGAAATGCCATTGTGTAAAAATATATTGTTTTGAAAGACTCACTGTACGAAGGAAATGATATATTATACACCTGTTTTCTACATTTTTATGTAAATACTTTTGTGTTTATGTGTTTTGCTGGCAAATACAAAGCAACAAACTGCAGAGACTTTTCAAATGTGAATTTTTAAATATTCCTGTGTCACAAATCTTTTTCACCTTCTCTGTTGCAGTGGTGTTTTCCTATTAAAAATTCCTGCTTGCTGCTGTTGCTTCTGAAACCGTTTCCTAATGGTTTGGGGTTTTTTTTTATGAAGGCATGATTGACTCTTTGTTAGAGTCCAAGTAATAACTAAAATAGTAACAAATATAACTCCCCACTATTAATTTGTTCCCTTTCTATGTAATAGAAAACTGAGGCATAAATGTGGACAAGGGGTATCTTCAGATTTACATAACCAGCAAATATTTTGGAGAAGAACAGGCTTCTTTCCATTCTCGAATGACTATGCCATGATAATTTCTTTGCAAAGGTTTGCCATAAGTATTTGTCTGGCTCTGTCCAGAGGTAGTGCTTTAGGTGAAGCAGAGGATAATCCTGGAGTACCTGATACTTTTGATTTGTATTATTATTATATATTTGCAGGAGGTTATTGTTATGAGCCATATAGCTGAAAGTGTTATGTCTAACATGAAGTGTGAAATCATTCCTGATTTTAATTACTGAAGAGACAATTTTTCACCAGATTGCCATGTCCACAACCTCGGGTGAATTCCATCTTGGATAAAATTCTGCTTGCTGAAGTACCCATTGTACTAAACAGCTGCTTATTTCCATCTCTGCAACAGCTACACTTTAAGGCTGATTCTTGTTCGTATAATGCTCATGGATGGCAGGTATTTTTTGTGCGAGTACAGATTTCAACCATGGGGACTTTTCTGTTGAGAACTTCCAAAAAAATCTGCTTAACCTGTTAGATAAATAAGATTAAAACCTGTTTCTCAAGGAGAAATGCAGTCTAGAGAAAAACAAAACTATAAATGTTTTGCTTGTCCGAGCTCTGAATGGTCATTTGAATGCTGGATTCAGATGCCTGTTAGAAACTCAGATGTTTTCCTCTTTGTAGTGACCTTTTTACCTCGCTGTGATTTAGAGGATTTTGCTTGCAGAACAGTGAGAATCATCTGTCCTTACAAGTTTGATGATGAGGTC
>NW_010106578.1:0-287 GCF_000699245.1 Pterocles gutturalis | reverse complement strand
TATTGTTGCCTCTGCCGTCTGAAGCTCTGCCAGTGTGGAGGCATCGGCCATTGCAGGGGAAGATGGTGCAGACCCCTCAGCCAGAGCTTGCAACCTTAGCTCTAAGACAAGCTCTAAGAGGGTCAGGTAGGATATCCGTGCTTTTCCTGGTCGTTAGTCCTTCCCTCTTTCTCAGAGGAACCCTGCCTGGTTACTCTGCTCCTAAGGCTGCCTTGTGAGGATTCTGGACCCGGAAGAAATTCAGCATCCCACTCCCAACAGAAATTTAAGGATGGAGGGGTGGGGGG
>NW_010106577.1:0-292 GCF_000699245.1 Pterocles gutturalis | reverse complement strand
GAGTTAAAGATCAAAGCAGCATCTCCCACCAGACTTTGTGCTCAGGGCACACATCTGCTGGTCCCTTTGCAAGGTTTATGCATTTATATATCCTGTTACTGGTTAACATGAAGTCCCTAAACAGGCATCCAAGTAGGGACTGGAGACCAAGCCTCTTGCATCCTGGGGAGGTTTGTGTGCTGTTTTCTCTTTTGTAATGCTCTTTTAATGCTCTTTTTATACTTGAGCAATAGCTCAAGTATCCTGCCTATTACCTGAAGCTATGGCAGTGGATCTGCCTTTCCCATTCAGA
>NW_010106576.1:810-1196 GCF_000699245.1 Pterocles gutturalis | reverse complement strand
GGGAGCCCGCCTCTCACGCCGAGGTCTGGGATGGCATGTGTCCCCACCGCTCAACGCCTCTTGGGTTGCAGCCGACAGCGGAGCTCAAAGTGCTTCTTGGTGGCAAACACAGAGGCCAACCCAGTCTTGCCCTTGGCTACGAAGGGGGCTCTTGGCCACCAGGTCCTGTCCCCTGGCTCTCAGTGCAGACCTTGTGCACCGTCGTTGGGGTCTTTTTCGCTTTGGGCTCAGTGTGTTCTCCCAGCTGCTGGCCGTGCGCATGCTCTGACGTTGCTTTTGCAGGGTTGCATTGCTGACAAAGCCAATCACACACCCATCAATAGTCAATGCTTTGGCTGGCCAAGTCTGCTGAAACCATTCTCTGGTTTGTCCAGAGAGGGAGGGGC
>NW_010106576.1:0-565 GCF_000699245.1 Pterocles gutturalis | reverse complement strand
TGATTTCCGCAGTATCAGTTGGGAGATCTGGGGTCTGGGGTTGAAGGGTTGATCCTTCCAGCTCATGCTCTGGCTGAACCTTTCCTTGGGTCACCCACCGAGGACCTGTGGGCGATGATTTATATTCCGGTAAGGCAAAAAGTTTTCTTTTTTTTTTTTTTGACATAGAATCACAGAATCATAGAACGGTTTGGGTTGGAAAGGACCTTAAAGATCACCAAGTTCCAACCTGGCACTAAAGGCAACACATCCTTTTTTCCGGAGGAGACCTCTTCCCACATAGTCTGTCCAAGCCTTTCCCAACCTTCGGGGTAATGTATATCCTGGGCTCCTGTTACTGCGCCCGTTTCTTTTGCCCATCCAAGCAATTTCTTTAAAATCTCTGGGTCATACTCAACAGCTCTCTTAGGGAGGAAATGCTGAAGAAACTTAACCCTTGCCTGCTCTTGGTGACTTGAATTCCGCCTATTGCTTCTGTGACCCGCAGTGTTTCGGCTGCTTACCTATTCCTGCGGCCACCAGCCTCGACGTTGTCACCTCCGCCCCCCCAGCGGGCTTTCCTCTC